>NC_057807.1:196569806-196763635 GCF_018294505.1 Triticum aestivum | reverse complement strand
ATATATATATATATATATATATATATATATATATATATATATATATGGTGGACACGCCAAAAGAAGGCGAGGGCGATGATGCAATGAAGGATAATCCCCTCGATAAGCCACCAAAGCGATGCCGTAGGCGCCGCTCTAAATCCCTCCACAGTA
Organism: Triticum aestivum; assembly: GCF_018294505.1. Taxonomy (NCBI): domain Eukaryota; kingdom Viridiplantae; phylum Streptophyta; class Magnoliopsida; order Poales; family Poaceae; genus Triticum; species Triticum aestivum. Next base: position 196,763,482 of record NC_057807.1, on the reverse strand, counting down.
AAAACAACGATAACAACGCAAGAAAGAATAATACCCCAGTCGACTCGAAAGGAAACGACGACCCCATGGACCCAGCGATGGAGCAGGATGAGCCAGGGGACGATGAACATAGTCCGGAGCCGATGATAGATGACGCCGATCCCGAGGGTAAAATTCATCAACCTATCTCCGGAGAGGACAAAAGTCCGGATGATGATGCACTCATCATCCTAGAAAAACACTTGGAACAAGAGAACATCCATAGAAGGCTTATTGCCGCCGCGAGGAGCTTAAAGAAGCAGAAGCAAAGGCTTAAGGCCGCGCAGGATACGCTCAATCGAAGATGGAACAAGGTGCTGGACACTAAAGAGAAATACGGCGGCGATCGCCATACAAAGAGCTATCCAAAGCGCCAACTGCTGCCCGAATTCGACGACAAGGCCATAGAGCCCATTCAGCCAGAAACGACCGATCAGCCGGACCGACCACCCCGTTGGTGCGACAGGACAGCTAATGATGTCGCAGACAAGTCAGCACACGATTTGCGTGAGCTCCTGGACAAAACGTCCGGTATGGCCAAGTCCATTTATGGATCTAGGAAGCGTGCTTCGGCACAGGATCAGAGCTACCAAGACAATCACGTTGATCGAATACCAGCTAGGAATCAGCACCGAACACAACAACCGTCAACAGCATGCCACGACACGTCCAATTACAGGGGTGTCGTGCACCCCCTGTGCTTCACTGACGAGGTGCTAGATGACGAATTTCCGGAAGGATTTAAACCTGTGAATATAGAGGCATACGACTGACTGACAGACCCTTGGGTCTGGATTGAGGACTTGATCCTTCACATCCACATGGCCCGTGGAGATGATCTCCACGCCATTAAATACCTACCCCTCAAGTTGAAAGGACCATCTCGGCACTGGTTAAAAAGCCTCCCTGAAAACTCAATTGGAAGTTGGGAAGAACTTGAGGACGCTTTTATGGCCAATTTTCAAGGGACCTACCTCCGGATGTAGACGACTTAAGTCACATAATTCAACAGTCTGGAGAGTCAGCCCGAAAACTTTGGAACAGATTTCTTACTAAGAAGAATCAAATCGTCGTTTGCCCGGACGCCGAAGCCTTAGCGGCCTTCAAGCACAGTAACTGGGACGAATGGCTTGCCAGACACCTCGGCCAGGAAAAGTCGAGGACAATGGCAGTCTTAACAAGCCTTATGACCCGCTTTTGCACGGGCGAGGACAGTTGGCTGGCCCGTAGCGGCACCAGCCACCCAGGCACATCCGAAGTCAGGGATGGCAATGGGAAGCCGCGACGCAATAAAAACAAGCGTCGGAACAATGAAGACAACCCAGATAACACGACGGTCAACACCGGATTCAGGGGCTCTCGACCCGGTCAACGGAAGAAGCCATTTAAAAGCAGTAGAGATGGACCGTCCAGCCTAAATAAGATTCTAGACAGGTTATGTCAGATTCATGGCACCCCCGAAAAACTTACAAATCACACCCATAGAGAGTCCTGGGTTTTCAAGCAGGCCAGCAAGCTAAATGCCGAACACAAGGGGAGGGAGACGCCAAGTGAAGACGAGGATGAGCCTCGCCAGCCGAACACTGGGGGATAGAAAAATTCCCACCAGAAGTCAAAACAGTGAATATGATTTACGCAACTCACATCCCAAAGAGAAGGCGCAAACGCGCACTCTACGCTGTGGAGCCCGTCGCCCCCAAATTCAATCCCTGGTCGGCCTGCCCGATCACCTTTGATCACATGGATCATCCGACTAGTATCCAGCATGAGGATCGGCTGCCTTGGTGCTCGACCCAATAATTGATGGATACCATCTCACTCGAGTCCTTATGGACGGCGGCAGTAGTCTAACTGATATATCAGGACACTGTCCACAAAATGGGGATAGACCCGTCAAGAATCAGCCAAAGCAACACTACCTTTAAAGGAGTGATACCAGGCATCGAGTCCCACTGCATGGGCTCTCTAGTACTAGAGGTTGTATTCGGTTCTCCCGACAACTTCAGAAGTGAAGAACTAATCTTCGACATCGCTCCATTTTGAAGTGGCTATCACACACTACTCGGAAGAACGGCCTTCGCTCGTTTTAATGCAGTACCGCACTACGCCTGTCTTAAACTTAAGATGCCCGGTCCACGTGGCGTCATCACAGTTAGCGGAAATACAGAGCGTTCCTTACGTGCGGAAGAATATGTGGCGGCTCTAGCAGCCGAACACTGAGTGGCCCCTCCAACCAGAATAAACGGTCAGTCATCAAGACCACGGACACGGTTAGACAAGTCCGGCGCTCCACCAGATGTAATAGCCCAGATAAACCTGAGCTAGGGATACCCCCATAAGTGGTGCTAGGGGCTGCTCGCAAAAAAAAGCCCGTAGTTTGGCTCGACCCTATTAATACAATAACATATTGCATTTTCATCGTTCATTCAGATTAACCAACTCTTCGCATGAAGTCTTTCACCTGGGTTTTTACTTTTTTACAGATGATCATCGTGCTACGCCCTTCCAGGATACGACACAACAGAGACAAAGGCGCAGACATGCAGCAGGACCCCGCTCAAAGGTTTCTCTTTAGATTAAGACCCTGTGTAAACCTTTTTTAATGTCTCTTGTTGCTTCTTCTCCTCTAGATACTTAACGCAACTGGGAGGGATACTGGCATTGTTGGCATTTTTGTCGCACCAGACTAATGCACATACCTAGAAACTCAGGGCTTATTATCGAGGGTGTTATTCAGCCCCGTATATGTTGTAAAGTCCGAATACCTTAGGGAGTGTTCAGCGTTGCGAGTTTGGTCTTATAAGCATCAGCTCCGAATAATGTCTTTGGTCAAATGTTGGGTTTGCCCGACTCCCGTGTTTTGCTACCTTACGTTCCGCTCTATCGGCTAAGGCGGCACCGAGAGAACTACTGCGATTGTGCCCTGGTTCATCTGGATGAGCACCTCAGTAGAGAAAGCCGAAAGCTGACTGCCATGATACAGTGCGAGACTGGTCAACCACTCGATGACTCAGCGGAATCTTTGCGATTCCTCTGCATTAACGAAGGACCAGTTTCCCGGTAATGTACGTACGTGCACCATATTCGGATGAACGCGGAAGTACAAGGGGATATATTGTAGCCTCACCGTCAAACTCCTATGGCTAAGTGAAAGTGTTAAAGCTATATAGTCCGATTGCCTGCTTCGCCGCGCTACCACCTCCTTAACGGACCAAGACATTGGATCAAGTGTGACTAATTGTTTTCTCGAACACCCCCGCATTATATGCATGGGGGATGAAGCCGACGACTGCAACCTTTCATGTTATATACATACATAAACGGCCGCACAGGAGGCACTATAATACTTTCAGGCTAAAGTATAAACACAACCTTTATAATCAAAATAGTATTGTTTTTACAATTGAGATACATGTCACTTGAACATGGCACTCTTCGAGCATGGAGCCTCTATTAAACGGGCGCCTTCTAATACTTCTTCAAAATAGTTCTCGGCCGGGTCCTGGCCTCCCGCCGGACCCCGGGTTGCAATAGCGGTGGTTTCCATCCCTGGCCAGTATGTTTTAACACGGGCAAGAGCCATCCGTGCACCCTCTATGCACGCCGACCTCTTCACAGCATCGATATGCGACACAGCACCAAGGAATTGTTGCACTAATCCAAAATAACTGTCTAGCCTTGGTCCCCGTGGCCAAAGATGATCCATGACAGACCTCATAGAAAGCCCGAACAACCTATGGAGCTCGGCCCATGTGGCCATCCTTTCATTCAACGGCAGCGGACGCGTCGGGGCACTGAACTGCGACCAGAATAACCTTTCTACCTTATGGTCTTTCCGATCTTTGTAAAATTCGGTCGCATTAGCATCACTCTTCACCAGGTCCGCATACGCGTCTGCAGCACTCCACAACTGATCCAGAGGGGCATACTTCGGATCTCCGAACTTCATCCGCGACAAATATGGCCTCCCAGCCGTGATATCTCCGGCTTCACGAAGCTCCTCCCTTATCCCTCTCATTTTAGAGCGGGTTTCCTTGGCTGCCTCCAGGGCCTTCTTCAGGTCATCCGCTTTCGCTTGCTTTTCCCTTTCAAGGAGCTCATGGCGGTCGGCAACATCTTTCAGCTCAATAGCCATCTGGGCTATCGTTTCTTCGCTTTCGCGATGAGCAGCCTGTTCGGCTCTTAACTCTTCGACCGCCTTCAGAGCGGCCACATCACTTATTCGGGCTTGTTCCTTGGCTCGGGCAAGCTCCTCCGGAAGGGTTTCTACGGCAGCAGCTCCATCTGCAGTCACAACATATTATGGATACTAGCATCATGCTCCTCTTAAACATTTGCTGACAAGTTGAACATACATACCCTGGGCCTCGTCAATCCGCTTGTTAACAAGCGTGATGTCGGCATCGGCCATGTCAAGCTGCCGCTTCAGTTCGGCAAAATCAGCAGTCCGGTCAGCCACCGGACCCTCGACCGCCTGCACATAAAGTAGCACGATTATTACCAGAGATTATGATCCTCTGTTTGCCACCTTTGGATGGCAACCAGAGTCTTAGGGGCTACCATCTATACAGAGTACACCTAGCATGTCTGGCACCGTCAAAAATACATATATTATTTTTTGCGTACCTCAAAGCCTCTCAGCACTCGTAAAAGCTTCATTCAAACTGCTTTTGGCGGATGAAATCCTCTCAATCACCGTACCCATTAAGGCACGATGTGTCTCTGAGACGGCTACTCGCTCCAGAAGACCCATCAGTGTGTCCGGCTGTGTGCCGGACAATCCCTGACTCTTTCTGAAGCTCTCCTTGGGAGCCGAATATTCCGAACTTTGGACAGCCGAAGTGTCAACTTTTGGCCTTGGCAGATCAGGAGAAATCCTCCGTGACGACACCTCGGGGTCGTCCGCCCCATGTGGTGCGGAGGTAGGAGGAGGCGTTTCACTCTCCATCATCTCCGGAAGAAGATCCCCCAAAGATGAACTCTGTGGAGAAGGGCTACGAGCCGGACTGCAACAAATATGTCTCGGTTATTATTCTTAGAGACAAACAGGATATATTTACCAAAGTACCTTTTTTCACTTACAGCTCGGTTGAGGGCTGGCCCCCTTGCGGGCGCTATGCGGTAAGGACGCCCTCTGGGGAAGGGCCCCCTGGCGAGGGTTTCTTCCCTCGTTTGGAAACCTCCGTTTCCAAGTCTTCAGAGGCGGCCCTTTTCTTACCGTGAGGAGAGGGGATTTTGGATTCACCTCCCCAATTATCCTCCTTCGCGGAGGCACTTACTCCCCTGAATTGGATGTGTAAAGTATGAGGCCCGCCGGTGGCTTCTCTATTACTCCCCTCATCTTCTCCTGATGGCACCTGATATGGTGCGTGCTCAAGCATCCTGATCAATAAAGGATCCGGCGAGCCTTCGGGAAGAGGGGTCGAACACCTAATCCTCTCCGCCTTCCTTATCCAGTCCTGGCAGAGAGTAATTTTTCAGAATGATGTTATAACAAACATGAAGGACGGTCTGTTCGTTAGCGGAATTACTTACTTGGGTATCCGGACGGTTGCAGTTGAGACCCACGTCCTCGGTGGTGTCCGGACACTTTATTCGTGATCCGAAGAACGACCCATACATCTGTTTGAGCGTCATGCTGAAGAATTGTTGAATGGTTCGCGGTCCTTCCAAGTTGAACTCCCACATACGGAGAGGTCGACGTTGGTAGGGCAGGACCCGACGAACCAGCATTACTTGAATTATCTTGACAAGACTGACATCCTTCTTAAGAAGGTCTTGGATGCGGCTTTGCAGTGTTAGCACGTCATTAACTGGCCCCCAGTCCAGCCCCTTGTTGACCCATGACGCCAGTTGCGGCGGAGGGCCCGAGCGGAACGCTGGAGCGGCTGCCCGCTTTGTACCTCGGGGAGCTGTGTTGTAAAACCACTCCCGTTGCCATAAGTCAAAAGTTTATGTGAAGGAACCCTTTGGCCATGGGGCGTCGGCGCCTTTGCTTATTATAGCGCCTCCGCACTCCGTGTGACGCCCGTCGATCACCTTCGGCCTCACATTGCAGGTCTTGAGCCATAGGATGAAGTGGGGGGTAATGCGGAGGAAGGCTTCACACACGACGATAAACGACTAGATGTGAAGGATGGAATCCGGAGCTAGATCATGGAAATCTAGCCGGTAATAGAACATGAGCCCTCTCACGAAGGGATCAAGACTAAAACCTAGCCCTTAGAGGAAGTGGGAAATAAATACGACACTCTCGTTGGGTTCTGGAGTGGGGATGACCTGCCCTTGAGTCGGCAGCCTGTGCCGGATTTCGGTGGTGAGATACCTGGCCTCCCTAAGCTTCTTGATGTCCTCCTCTGTGACAGAGGTGGCCATCCACCGGCCTTGAAGGTTGGATCCGGACATGGTTGAAAAGGTCCGAAGTGCTTAGCTTGAGCCTTGGGTGTTGGAACTCGAGGTGCGGGAGGGGAAGGATCGAGCGTGGGAAGAGAAGGACAGGCCTTGGCCCCCTTATAAAGAGGATGAATATCAAGCGTCCCCCGCGTGACCGTTTGGGACTTGCCTAAAATTGAGGAGTCATATTAAACAAGCGCGGTTGGGTTACTGAGGGAGTCCTGGACTAGGGGGTGTCCAGATAGCCGAACTATCATTGGCCGGACACCAAGACTATGAAGATACAAGATTGAAGACTTCGTCCCGTGTCCGGATGGGACATTCCTTGGCGTGGAAGGCAAGCTTGGCGATACGGATATGTAGATCTCCTACCATTGTAACCGACTCTGTGTAACCCTAGCCCTCTCCGGTGTCTATATAAACCGGAGGGTTTTAGTCCGTAGGACGAACAACAATCATACCATAGGCTAGCTTCTAGGGTTTAGCCTCCTTGATCTCGTGGTAGATCTACTCTTGTACTACCCATATCATCAATATCAATCAAGCAGGAGCAGGGTTTTACCTCCATCAAGAGGGCCCGAACCTGGGTAAAAACATCGTGTCCCTTGTCTCCTGTTACCATCCGCCTAGACGCACTGTTCGGGACCCCCTACCCGAGATCCGCCGGTTTTGACACCGACATTGGTGCTTTCATTGAGAGTTCCTCTGTGCCGTCGCCGTCAGGAAGGATGCCTTGTCCCGTCTTTAAAGACGGCACCATGGCTGAAGGAGCTTTGGCCATCGACCAAACTCTCTGGCTAGGTGGTTTTCTCATGACCGCCTGTTCGGCCGCCGCGCCGACGATGACTTCTCGGGTCATCAAAAGAAATCTTCACGTCAACTCAGAGCTCGCCGAGCAGCTAGATCCAATGGAGCTCTCCTCCTTAAACGAGCTCTTGGATCGCATCGCCGCCCTGGGAGTCACTACAGACTATGATCAGATCGGGCCTAAAATCGATCTGAGAGAGATCAAGTCTCCCCAGGCTACCCACCATGTCGCTGTGGTAGAGGAACAATGCGGCGACTCTTCTTCTATATTAAGGACTAGTTATGTCCGGATTCCTGATCCCTCCATGCCGGATTCCCGCGGAGGGACGGACGTCGATCAAACCCTGAACCTAAAGTCGGGCAGCTGGCGGGATTCATTGGACAATACCCAAAAACCCAAGCTTCAAGGTTTGGAAACCTTTCGGCCCTTAAGTCTTAGATTGGATGGGGTTCCGAATCCAAAACCACCCACCCACCCAAACATAAGCGATTTATCCCGAATCCGGCAAGAGCCCACTGAAACAGTACACCATTACTGGGCCAGATTCCTCCTGGTCATGGACAGGATAAAGGACTGTCGTGAGGAAAGCGCAATTTCAATCTTCTCCAATAATTGCACGGACAAGGGAATCATGAACGCCATAAGTCGTCGCGAAATTACATGCTTCGCCGACTTGGCATCCATAGTACGAAAGTACTGTGCGATGGAGAGTGCCTGGAAAACCGAAACCAAATTTTGGGACAATCCGGCTCCGAATACAACCCTATTCCGATAAGGGTGCATCATATTCAGGCACCTGGGTTAAAAACCAAAAAGCAAAAACCCCCTAAAGGGCACGGAACCGTACTGGAGGGATGGCTCAGTGGACCCTGCAAAATTCATAGTACAGAGGGCGCCACTCCAACACATAGCCTTCGAGCATGTTGGATACTACGGGAGGTGGCCAAAAGTGGCGAAGAGCTTCTAGCTCCAGAGAACCAGCCCAGCAATACCAGTACGGTATTAACAGTCTTCGAGACTTTTGCGTCAAATAATATGCGGAAACGAACACTCTGCTGCCTCGCCAAAGTCTACCAAGTAGCAACAATAAATCCATGGAGTGACACGGCTATTACCTTTAACGCCAGTGACGAACCTAAATTCCGAACAGCCCGAGCACCAGCCGCATTGGTCCTCAGTCCAATAGTGGATGACTTTCACCTTACTAAGGTACTCATGGATGGCGGCAGCGGATTAAACCTCATTTACGAGGAAACCCTTCGAAAAGTGGAAGTAGACTGGAGCCGCATTGAGCGAAGCAGCACAACCTTCAGAGGAATAATCCCTAGTCGGGAAGCATGCTACACAAGAAAAATCACACTGGATGTGGTGTTCAGATCGCCGAAAAACTAAAGGTCCGAGGAAGTCACGTTCCATGTGGCCCCGTTCAGCAGCGGATATCACACTTTATTAGGACGAGAGGCATTCACAATTTTTCAAGCTATACCCCATTACGGGTACATGAAGCTCAAAATGCCCTGGCCCAATGGAATCATCACCCTTGCTAGTGATCCGGATGTAGCGCTCCGAGCCGAAAATAATATGGCTGCACTAGCCCTAGAGGCGCTCTCTGAAGCCCTAGCGGCCGAGGAACACACAGCACTGCGCTCCACGGTGAACAGGGACGACGTGATACTTGACAAAAGATCCAAGTCCACCTCTTTTAAGCCAGCGGATGAAATAGTCAAATTCCAGGTCCATCCAACGGACCCCACAAAGACGGCCTCCATTGGGGCACAATTAAACCCTGACGTAGACGCCGCATTACGAGAACTCCTACAGGAAAATTGGGACATTTTTGCCTGGCACCCTTCAGACATGCTAGGAATCCCACGACGGCTGGCCGAGCACAACCTAAATATCCTAAAAGGATTCAATCCAGTCAAGCAAACTCTTCGGTGATTTTCTGAACCCAAGAGATAGGCAATGGGAGAGGAGCTAGCCAAACTATTGGAAGCCGGATTCATCAGAGACATAAAACATCCGGACTGGCTAGCAAACCTGGTGATGGTACCAAAGAAGGATAAATCCTGGCGCCTATGTGTCGACTTCAAAGACCTTAATAAGGCTTTCCCAAAGGATCCATTCCCCCTCCCACGCATCAATCAAATCATCGACGCTACCGCAGGACACGATTCATTGTGCTTCCTCGATGCATACTCCGGCTACCACCAAATCAAGATGGCGGAGCCAGACCAAGCCGCAACGGCATTCATCACTCCATACGGACGATTCTACTTCAACACAATGCCCTTCGGGCTCAAAAATGCCGGCGCAACATATCAGCGCATGCTTCAGACATGTCTGGCAAACCAGATCGGCAAAACAGTGGAGGCATATGTAGACGATGTGGTTGTCAAATCCAAGCATGTCGAAACCCTAGTAGACGACTTGAGGCTCACATTCGACAATCTCCGAACATACGACATTAAGCTCAACCCAGAAAAATGCGTTTTCAGCGTACCAACTGGAAAGCTCTTGGGCTTCATTGTATCCGGTAGAGGAATAGAAGCAAACCCAGCCAAGATCCGAGCTCTGTCAAATTGGATATCCCAAAAGAGCTCAAGCAAATACAAAAATTGACTGGATGCGTGGCGGCTCTAAGCCACTTTATCTCCCGCTTAGGAGAAAAGGCATTACCCCTTTATTGCCTCCTCCGGTGCACCAAACACTTCGAGTGGACGGATGCCGCCACGGCCGGACTCGAAGAAATCAAAGCCATATTGGCAACAAATCCGGTCTTGGCCGCGCCTAACTTGGGCGAACCAATGTTATTATATATCGCGGCAGCACATCAAGTTGTAAGCATTGTGCTCGTCGTCGAATGAGAAACGGACGGACACAAGTTCCCCCTTCAAAAACCTGTTTACTACGTGTCCACTGTCCTAACTCCATGCAAGTCCTGGTGTCCACATTACCAGAAGATAGCGTACGCGGTGTTCATGGCATCCCGGAAGCTGCGACACTACTTCCAAGAGTGTTCGATAACAGTAGCCTCCGAAGTACCCCTTAATGACATTATAAACAACCGCGACGCGACTGGCTGGATTGCAAAATGGGCCATCGAGCTCCTCCCATTCGACATAACCTATAAGCCACGGCGAGCTATCAAGTCGCAGGTTTTGGCTGACTTCATCGCCGAATGGACTGAAGCCGAACTCCCTAAAGAGTACGACGCATATTCCAATTGGATCATGCACTTCGATGGCTCCAAAATGTTGGCCGACCTGGGGGCTGGCGTCGTCCTAACATCCCCAACCAGAGACACAATCCAATACGTACTCCACATAATGTACACGGACTCCAACAACACAGCCGAATATGAGGCCCTTCTACATGGCCTCCGGATGGCAATCTCCATGGGCATTCAACGCCTAGAGGTCCGAGGGGATTCAAACCTTGAAATATCCCAAATAAATGGAGACTTTGATGCCAAGGATCCGAAAATGGCAGCTTACCGTAACACCGTCTTAAAAATGTCAGCTCGGTTCGAAGGGCTCGAATTCCACCATATAGCCCGGGATAATAACCAGGCGGCCGACGTATTGGCACGCATCGGCGCAAAGCGTGACGCCGTCCCTCCGAACATCTTCCTGGAGCGGCTTTTCAAGCCATCCGTACTATGGGAAGGGGAGTCCGGAAACAACAACCCGGAGCCAACCGCACCGCCCAACACCGAACACTCTGACACAATCGGTGGCTCTGCCAATGAAATAAGACCTTCAGCCCACGAAATAATGGCAGTCATTGCCCTGTGGACGGAACCATTCCTAGCCTACTTAACCAGGCAGGAACTTCCCAAGACCAAAACGAGGCCCACTTCATAGTGCGGCGATCTAAAGCCTACAAGGTCCATGAGGGAGAGCTTTATAAGAAAAGCACAACCGGAGTCCTTCAAAGGTGCATCTCCGAAGAGGAAGGGCGAAATCTTCTGGCTGAAATTCACACCGGACTCGGTGGGCACCACGCTGCAGCCCGGGCCCTAGTAGGCAAGGCCTTCCGTACAGGATTTTATTGGCCGACGGCCCGGGCAGATGCCCAGGACTTAGTCCAACGATGCGTCGGTTGCCAGCTCTTTGCTAATCAAAGCCACATGCCACCCACCGCCCTCAAAACAATACCTATCACCTGGCCGTTCGCGGTCAGGGGGCTTGACATGGTTGGACACCTTAAAGGAGGAACCCACAAGCAAAAATACCAATTGGTCATGGTGGACAAATTCACCAAATGGATAGAGGCCAAGCCAGTTAAGACGGCCGAATCCGGACCTGTGATAGACTTCATATCTGGGGTAGTACACCGTTACGGCGTCCCCCATAGCATCATCATTGATAACGGCACGAACTTCACGGCCGACAAGGTTAAACTCTGGTGCAAAAACATGGGCATCAAGCTCGACTACGTTTCAGTCTATCACCCTCAAACTAATGGTCAAGTCGAACGAGGAAATGGTCTAATCATGAGCGGCATCAAACCCAGACTAGTGCGGTCCCTTAAGGAATCTAAAACGCACTGGGTAGAGGAGCTCGACTCCGTACTCTGGAGGCTGTGGACCACGCCAAATCGTACTACCGGATTCACACCATTTTTTATGGTATACGGCGTAGAGGCAGTTTTGCCCTGCGACATAATTCATGACTCACCTCGCGTGTGCATGTACGAAGAAAGAGAAGCCGAGCTGGATTGGCAGGACAGTTTGGACGCCTTAGAGGAGGAGCGTGATGTGGCAAAAGCTCGTTTGGCATTCTATCAACATGAGGCTTGAAGATATCAAAGCAGAGAAGTACGGGCCAAAACTTACAATGTTGGTGAACTAGTTCTACGCCTGCCGGACAAGAAAAAGGACAAACTCAAGCCCAAATAGGAAGGTCCCTTCATCATCGACCAAGTCCTGACCGGCGGAACATACCGTCTGCGAAACGCATTGGATAACCGACTAGAGCAGAACCCATGGAACGCAGCCCGTCTTCGAAGATTTTACGCCTAGCGCCGGACTCCGAGTTCGTCTCCTTCCTCCCGCTACATTTTATACTTTAGCTGTCCTTTATTTCTCTCCTTCTCCCTCCCCCTTTCTCAAAGCCTTCGAAGGCTCACCTGCGCATTGATCGCACACACTTGACGTGCTACTCGCACTCATTATACCTGGGGGCTTCTTTAACAGAAGCTTATACGGGCCTTATGCCCAACACATGTGTCACACTTCCGCATGTACCCTTTATTCACCATTATATGCATCGATATGACTTAACTGTTGGCCAAGCTGGGTTGCCTGGCTCCTGTGCTTACCCCTACGTTCCCGATTGTTCAGCTAGGAGGTAAAGGGAGCACCTCTGTGATTGTTACTGCCGGGTCCGCCGGATGTGTACCTAAGACTGGGTGAAGCCAAAAGCTAGAGTTCTTAAGGGAATATTCGGTCGATGAATTGAAAGATGATTTCTTACCTATTTATTTATCTGCCCCTAGATGCTTTCCTACTTTTTTCGCAGTCCGGACATGCACTTTAGGGCATGCCTCCCAGGGAAAGGAACCCCTAACGGAACTATTCTCCCTGGAAGATGTTTCTTACTAACCATGTAATATAACATAACCAGTTGGGTACTTGCCTGATAAAGCACTAGTGACCCCTACGCCTGGTCTCCACGCATGCCCCGGTTTTTTGCATAACCATGAGGGTATTCGGACACACTACGGACTGTCGGGTCCCGAGGTTGAAGCGAAAAGGTCCGCAACGACAAGCGATCTACAATCCGGCTAGAAGGCATTTTTCATGTCATTTTCAATTACATAGTCAAGCTGACTGACGGTATTCCTCTGCGATACCATCTAATAAACTGTCTAGTTTATAGTCCCGCTGTGAATACTTTGCGGCCAACTCTACTTGGTCGTACACTAAGCACACAGGGATCTCCTTCCCATCGGCCCCCACAGGTCCGACCTCGGCTATGTGGTTTGGGTCAGCCTTTACATACCGTGTCTTCACCAGGCCCAGGCCTCCCTGGCGCCTTGACGGCAGGCCGATATCTTCCACAACCAAAAGCACTGCCATGCTCCTTGAAGCTTCTCCGCAAGCTCTCCAAGACCTTCGGGTAGGGACATGGATGGCCACAAGGCCTGGGCGACTCCGCTCATCACTTGCCGAACTCGTTCGTGTAGTTGCAGCAGCTCGGGAAGTAGGTCACCCGTTGAACCGGGCATTTCCTCCGCAGGACGACCTGTGAGCACGCCTACAGACATATTTCTGTCAATCGACTTCCTCGCCAAACTCTTCTTTTAAAAAGTTTGCTCAAGCACTTACTATAAATGCCACGACGAAGCCGCCGATTCTCCTTCACGGAGTCAGACAGCTGGGCCCGAACATCTTTTAGTTCCTCGCCCAACTGGGTGTTGGCATCTTGGAGCTTATTCTTCTCTTGCCGCACCCTCGTAAGCACCTTCTCGCCGGCCTTCAGCTGGCGCAGTAGCTGTTGCTTGTCTGGATCTAGTCCGGCGCCATCTGCAATATTATTGTCAGACTTATAGACACGCCACAAACAACTTATCTTTCGAAGTATGTATTACCAGAGGGGATCTTTGTGGCTCCCCCTGTGGTGGCTAGTGCGGCCTCAAGTTGGGCCTTGCACTCTTGAAGCTCTTGGGACAGGTGGGTATTCTTCATCGTAAGATCCTGCATAACAAATGATCCTTAAATAAGTTATTCTAACTATTTTAAGTCTCGGGGGCTACTGGCATATATAACTGTCAAAATTCCTCACCCGTATGTCTTTCACATACTGCTCCGTGGCTCTGGCTAGACCATCTTGAGTAGCACGGAGGTGCGCATCTCCCGAATTAAAGGCATTTAATGCCTCGGGGGAGAAGCATGCGTCATGAAGAACTGTCCGGTGGCGCCTGTGATTCATGGCGCTCTCCACCTCAGACCTGGTGGCGGACAACTTGTCGGCGTCCTCCATTGGAGGAGCACCCGACGCGCGCCTTGCGTTCGCCTCCCCCTCCGGACTTGGTGTTCGAGCCTGGCCGGCGAAGGCTTGATTGGCAACCTCTCCGGACACAGTCCGGCGAGCGCTCTTTCTCCTAGAAAAAACCACGAGTGTTAATATGCCTTCCAGGAATCTTTCCCGGAAACATGGTGGCGCGCCATACCGTTGCAGCGACGTCTCGATTCGTGCCGCACTTCTTTTCCACCTGCTGGGCCGAGCTGCCCCTTGTTGGTCAGCCGCCGCGGGTTCGGCTTCCCTCCACGAAGGCACCTCCTGCGGAGCACCAATGGTATACGGTGGTCAGGGATAAGCATGCATGAGTAATGGTATCAGGACTCCGGTCACAGTTACCTGGGAAGCCGGAGATATTCCAGGGTAGTCAGCCGTAATGGCGACCAAAGCATTGTCCATGCTAAGTTGGTGGAACACCCCATCGATCAGCTCCACCTTTATGTTCGGATCCTCTTCCGAGGCCGGATCGAGGGATCGTTCCGGATCCTCGGGTTGTGGAGCCAGGCTGTGTATATCCTCTACGGCCCGGCGCAGTTCCTGCATCGAAATCACAAAGTGAGACACTTAACTTTGGGAATATGGATCGGTTAGAAAAACGTCCGCTTACCTAGCTCCGAGGGTTGTTCATGGAAAATCCATTCAATGGACTAGCACGGAGGAAGTCCTCCTTCTCCCCTTTGTACAGACCGGACAGGATCTTCACCAGATCGGCGACCGATCCCGGCCCCTTGCGGCCATGACGGGTGGCATCGTCCTCCCGGTTGAAATCTCACATGGGGTGGCCCCTATACTGGAGCGGCCATGACCCCAATCATCGTCAATCTGGAGTGAGCCAATAACCTTATTCGGCCCATCAGATATTGGACCTCCCTATCATTCTCCCGTTGAGGGCACCGCGGGCGCCAACTCAGGTGTTTCTTTAGAGGAGTGTTGCTGAACTCCGGGAGGCCGATCCGAACTGGGTCCGGTGGCGGGGCGTCTTCCATATAAAACCATTCCAAAGGCCAGTCTTCGAACGCCTTCTTCGGGGTTCCGGATAGATATCTGGTCCCGGCGATGCGCCATACTTCGGCTCCGCCCACTTGATATATCGACCCCTCATGAGAACGGGGTACGAGGCAGAATAATCTCTTCCATAGCGCAAAATGGGCCTCTGTGCCCAAGAACAGCTCGTGAAGGGCCACGAAACCCGCGATATGCAGGATGGAGGCAGGCGTAAGATGATGAAGCTGGAGCCCATAGAACTCCAGGAGCCCCTGGAGAAACGGATGTATGGGAAATCCGAGTCCTCTTATTAGATAAGGGACGAAGCATACCCGCTCTCCTTTGGAGGGATTGGGGACGCTCTCCGCCTGCTTCCCGCTCTTGTAGGTGGCAAGTCCGGCTCGAACCGGAACCATGAAGGCTGGGGGAAGAAATCCCTCGGCTTGGAGCATCACCAGCTCACTATGTGGGACCGAGCATCTCCCCCATTCTCCTGGCTGAGGGCTGGGAGCGCGAGAGGAGGAGCCACGTCGACTGTCCATGATGGAATGGATTTTTGGTCAGAGGCACTCTGATGAATGCTCGCGGAAGGAGGATGGTGTGATTCGGATCTAGATCCTCGCCTCTCTTTATAGGCAGCTCATTCGCGCAGCTAGGGGGTGGAATGTAAAAATACCCTGACTTTTCGCATTCGTACGACACGTGGAAGATGTCCATTATTGGACGTGGAAGCCAAGGAGCGCAACATTTATAAGGAGCCGGACACCGTTCGACGAGTACATGGAATTTGGAGGAGAACCCACCTTGCAATGCCGAAGAAAATATGCGTGCCGGACTCGTCGTCATTGAAGCCTGGTTCGGGGGCTACTGAGGGAGTCCTGGACTAGGGGGTGTCCGGATAGACGAACTATGATTGGCCGGACTCCAAGACTATGAAGATACAAGATTGAAGACTTCCTCCCGTGTCCGGATGGGACTTTCCTTGGCGTGGAAGGCAAGCTTGGCGATACAGATATGTAGATCTCCTACCATTGTAACCGGCTCTGTGTAACCCTAGACCTCTCCGGTGTCTATATAAACCGGAGGGTTTTAGTCCGTAGGACAAACAACAATCATACCATAGGCTAGCTTCTAGGGTTTAGCCTCCTTGATCTCGTGGTAGATCTACTCTTGTACTACCCATATCATCAATATCAATCAAGCAGGAGTAGAGTTTTTACCTCCATCAAGAGGGCCCAAACCTGGGTAAAAACATCGTGTCCCTTGTCTCCTGTTACCATCCGCCTAGACGCATAGTTCGGGACCCCCTACCCGAGATCCGCCGGTTTTGACACTGACAGTTACCCACACCTGTATTGACGAGAATCCCGTGATAAGGGGAACACGATCTCTGCTTCGACAAGACGTGCCAATAAAACCGCCTGGCAGCGCGTGTAGTGGCTGGTGGAGAAAACCGGTTCAAATAATGACCGGGCCGTGGCGTGACGTAATGTTATGGAAAGTTTTCAGCAGATCAGATTTGTGGAATATTGTGCTCTCTACAGTGGTATGTGGAATTTGTTTTGCAGAGCGGGACACAATTCTTGTGTTCAAAATCTTCTATGGAGTATTCCGAGAAGGAACCCGTCTTGCAATATCGAAGACAATCTGCGTGCCGGATTCATCGTCATTGAAGCCTGGTTCAGGGGCTATTGAGGGAGTCCGGGATTAAGGGGTCCTCGGACAACTGGACTATATACTTTGGCCGGATTGTTAGACTATGAAGATACAAGATTGAAGACTTCGTCCCGTGTTTGGATGGGACTCTCCTTTGCGTGGACGGCAAGCTTGGCAATTCAGATATGTAGATCTCCTTCTCTGTAACCAACTCTGTGTAACCCTAGCCCCCTCTGGTGTCTATATAAACCGGAGGGTTTAGTCCATAGGACAACAACAATCATAATCATAGGCTAGCTTCTAGGGTTTAGCCTCTACGATCTCGTGGTAGATCAACTCTTGTAATACTCATATCATCAAGATCAATCAAGCAGGAAGTAGGGTATTACATCCATCGAGAGGGCCCGAACCTGGGTAAACATCGTGTCCCCCGCCTCCTGTTACCATTAGCCTTAGACGCACAGTTCGGTACCCCCTTCCCGAGATCCACCGGTTTTGATACCGACAATAGGTGCAAAGAATTTGGAGAGGTCATATGTATTCTCAGAATTTGTTTTTAAAAGGAATTAAGTTTGAGGAATTTGACCAGGGGAGTCTTGAGGAATTTCACCAAGAGTTCTTGTCTTAGGTTCCAGAGTTGTATAGATTGGAAATCCACACAATTGAGGAATCTTGAAGAAAATTACATCTTAGAGAAACGGATCAAGAACAGAAGCAATTGTGGTGTTTAAGGATATGAAAGTTGAAGAATAAACACCTTTTGAAGATTTTGTGGAAATCATCAGAATCAACAAGGGCAGTAAAAGTAAATTTTACTTACCCTTGATGAAGAACACGATGAACTGAGAGGTGAACAGTGGAAGTTCGTCCGTTCAGATATTCCACGTCCTAACTTGGCGGAGGAAGACAACTACGGCAGCGGTGGAGGTGTAGATTTCCACGGCCAGCGCAAGTACGATGGCGATGAGGTCGAGGCAGTGAAGCTCTTCCTCACCAGCGACTATGGAATGTAGCGCCCGTGCTAGGTTAGAGAGCTCGAGCGAGGGAGAGAGATCGAGCGGAGTAAATGAGCTTAGGGAAAGGGGTGGGTATTTATAGCCGAAGTGAAAAACCACTCGTCCGAGGAAATTGGACGAATGTGCCCCTAACCCTTGCTTTCCTAGTGACATGTGTCACCCACATACTGAGAGGTGGAGATCCTGTGAGATCATGGGTGAGTAGATAAATCCTGTCGTGGGATGAGGAAGGATATGAGCGGCAAAAGCCGAAAAATTAGAAATGGAAATTTTAATGTTTCGTTTGCAAATTCTTCAGCTGTCAAGGACACAGTGAAGATTTTGAACGGGTTTCAAATAGAATGCACATGAAGAATTTGTGAACAAACTGGGTTGAGTTTAGCATAGAGGGGGAACGGGTCCGATCACATTCCCTTATATGAAAAAGCAACTTAAAGAATTAGCAATAAGTGAATGCTGTAGAGGACATGAAAAACTCAAATACATATCTAGCAATGAAGAACACGGTCGGAAAGACTGAGGAAATTGCAAAGTTGAAAAATTTGAAGATTGAAGAAATTGCAAAAACTCAAATTGAAGATTTTTAACTTTAGTTGGTGGCGTATCCCACCGTATAAGAATGATAATTTCAGACACCACGTAAAATTTTCTGGTTCTGAGTATCAAATTCTTCATTAATTTCTTCACACTTAGAAGGTTAGTCTTTATTGATTGAAGAAAAATGTTACTTTGTGTGTTGCACATCTAAGTCATCAATTTTGCGTAAGTATTAGGATGTGTGTCCATTTCAAAGAACTTTCAAAGATTCTGAGATATTTAGCTCACACCGCAACTTGCTAAATCTCTTCTCATCCAAGGGCTTTGTGAAGATATCTACCAGCCGATCTTCAGTATTTACATGGTCGATGGAGATGTCGCCCTTCAACACATGGTCACGAAGAAAATGATGACAAATCTAGATGTGCTTTCTCTTCGAGTGCTAAAATGGGTTGTGAGCAATCTTGATAGCACTCTCATTATCGTAGTAGAGTGGCAAATTCTTCACATTGATGCCATAGTCCTTGAGGGTTTGGTTCATCCATAGCAATTGAGCACAGCAAGATCCAGCAGCAATGTACTCAGCTTCAGTAGTAGAGATTGATACGCAGTTCTGCTTCTTCGAGGACCAACATACCAAGGATCGTCTGAGGATATGACATGTGCCTAATGTTGACTTACGATCCACACGATTAGCAGCATAGTCAGAGTCGGAATATCCAATGAGATCAAAAGCTGAGCCCTTGGGATACCATAATCCAAGTGTTAGAGTGTGAGCTAGATATCGAAGAATATGCTTCACAGCCTTATGGTGTGATTCCTTCGGTGTAGCTTGAAATCGGACACACATGCAAACACTAAGCATAATATCCAGCCTAGATGCACACAGATACAATAAAGAGCCAATCATGGAGCGGTATACCTTTTGATTGAAGTCTTTACCATTTTCATCAGTGCATAGATGGACATTTGTGGGCATAGGTATTTTGACACCTTTGCAATCTTGCATGCCGAATTTCCTCAAGACATCCTTGAGGTATTTCTCCTGGGATATGAACATTCCATTGTGCTGTTGACGAATTTGAAGACCTAAGAAGAATTTCAAATCTCCCATCATAGACATTTGATATTCCTCACCTCATCATATAGGCAAATTCGTCACTGTAATGTTGGTTTGTACAGCCAAAGATAATATCATCAACATATATTTGGCACACGGATAATTCATCATCATATGCTTTGGTGAAAAGAGTTGGGTCAAGTGAACCGGGTTTGAAGCCTTTCTTCATGAGGAATTGCTTCAATGTATCATACCACGCCCGAGGTGTTTGCTTGAGGCCATAGAGGGTGTTGTTGAGTCTAAAGACGTGATCTGGAAGTTTTGGATCCTCAAAACCTGGTGGTTGAGCAACATATACTTCTTCCTCAAGATTACCATTGAGAAATGCACTTTTCACATCCATTTGATGTAAGATGATATTATGATGGTTAGCATAAGCAAGCAATATGTGAATAGCCTCAAGTCTAGCAACAGGTGCAAAAGTTTCATCGAAATCAATTCCTTCAACCTGTGTGTAGCCTTGAGCTACAAGACGAGCCTTATTCCTCACCACAAGGCCATTTTCATCTTGCTTGTTGCGGTAGATCCATTTGGTGCTGATGATATTGTGCTTGTGTGGGTATGGTCGTTCGACAAGCTCCCACACATTATTGAGCTCGAATTGATGCAATTCATCTTGCATTGCTTGAATCCACTCAGGCTCGAGAAATGCTTCATCAACTTTGGAGGGCTCTATGATAGAGACAAATGCAAAATGCCCACAAAAGTTAGACAAATGTGAAGCTTTTGAGCACATGATAGGACTTGGTGCATTGATGTTCTCGATGATTCTCTCAATCTACACTTCATTTGCAATGCGAGGATGAGCAGATTGACGACTTTGATTTGGCACATCATTTTCTTCAGGGCCATTTTCTTCAGTAGCACCAGCATGATTTTCTTCATGTTCAGGAATGACTTCTTCAGCAGATTCTTCGGTAGGGATGACATCATCAGTAGCTTTGAACTTGATGGATTCCTTACGTGACATTTCATCTAGCACAGGAGGTAGGTGCTCTCTTTGCGAGCCATTAGTCTCATCGAACCGCACATCTACAATTTCGACAACCTTGTGATGATAGGTGTTGAAGACTCTGCAGGTGCCTGAGTCCTTTCCATAACCAAGAATAAAACCCTCATGTGCTCTCGGTGCAAATTTAGAGTTGTGATGAGGATCTCTAATCCAGCATTTAGCACCGAAGACTTTGAAATAATTTACATTGGGTTTCTTGTCAATAGGGAGTTCATATGAGGTCTTTTTGAATAAATTGTGAAGATATACCCTGTTGATGATGTGGCACGTGGTATCAATAGCATCAGGCCAGAAACGAGGTGGGGTCTTGTATTCATCAAGCATAGTGCAAGCCATCTCAACAAGAGTCCGGTTCTTGCGCTCCACGACGCCATTCTGCTCAGGAGTATAAGGGGCAGATAACTCGTGAGTAATACCAAGTTCATCAAGATAGTCATCAAGACCAGTATTCTTGAACTCAGTCCCATTATCACTTCTGATACGCTTGATCTTCACAACGAAATTTGTAGATGCTCTTGAGGAAAATCGTTTCAAGACTTCCCACACTTCATTTTTGTAAGTGATGATATGCACCCATGTGTAAAGAGAATAATCATCAACAATGACAAAGCCATATAATGATGTAGAATTAGTGAATGTGGCATAATGAGTAGGGCCAAAGAGATCCATGTGAAGTAATTCAAAGGGACAAGAAGTGGTCATGATAGTCTTCGAGGGATGCTTGGCTCTGGTGATCTTTCCAGCCTCACAAGCCCCACAAAGATGATCTTTGAGGAATATGACACCCTTGATGCTAATGCCATGCTTCTCCTTTGCAATTGTATGCAAGTTCCTCATGCCAGCATGACCAAGTCGTTGATGCCATAACCAGCCCTCTGAAGCTTTTGCAAGTAGACATGTGGCAGGCTATGGTCCTGCAGAGAAATCAACAATATACAAATATCCTATCCTAAAGCCTTCGAAGACTTTGGAATTGTCAAATTCCATTAGCACAATGCAGCGATATTTGCCAAAGACGACAACCATATCAAGATCACAAAGCATTGAGACAGACATGAGGTTGAATCCTAAGGACTCGACAAGCATGACTTTGTCCATGTGTCTATCCTTTGAGATTGCAACCCTACCTAGACCCAATACCTTGCTTTTGCCTGTGTCAGCATAGGTGATATGCTTCAGATGAGATGGAGACGAAGTTGTGTCCATCAATAAGTTCCTATGACCGGTCATGTGATTTGTATATCCACTGTCGATGACCCACTCAGTAGCTTTCGGTTGTTCATCCTGCAGATGAATTAGTGCAACTTAAGAACCCATATACTTCATCAGTGAAGAATATGATATATTTTTCATCAGATTGAATTTTGTCGGATATCAGGTTCTGGCAAAACCCTTAAGGTCCGAACTCTGGGGTGTGCACAAAGATCTTCCCCCTACCGATCCATGTCCCAACGCCTCGATGCGAATCTAAGCTACACGATGAACAACACAAGGGGCACAAGGTTTATACTGGTTCGGGCCACCGTTGTGGTGTAACACCCTAATCCAGTGTGTGGTGTGGTGGATTGCCTCTATGGCTGATGATGAGCAGTACAGAGGAAGAACAGCCTTGCGAGGGGTGTTCTTGTGGTGGTGTGCTTGGAGAGGAATTGCCCCGTCTCTGTTAGCTCTAGGTGAGATCTAGATGCCTTCTACTGTGATGGCTACCTCTATATATAGAGGCCCTGGTCCTCTTCCAAAATATTGAGCGGGAAGGGAGCCAACAACGGCCATTTTGAAGGGGAACATCTAGTACAAGTTATCCTAACTCTAGTTGGTCTTTGGCTGCCAAAAGCACTGGCGATAACGCCATCTTGGGCTCCACGGTGACCTCCGTCCTGTCGCTCTGCTGGTCTTGGTGTTGTTGCATCGAAATGGTAACCTTTGCTTGATGCCTCGGTACTCCGCACCCGCGCTTGCCCCCTTTGCACCAAAGAGGAAACAAGAACACTGCACAGGCCGGCGCTCACCTGGTGCCTGCCTAGTCTCGATCGTCATGGCTTGCGTCATGGGCAACTCGCGAGGTACCCCTACCTTGATCTCTCCGCCTCCTCGCGAGCTTGCCTAGTGAGGCCGTTCCCGAGGAAGCCTTGCGTCGTCCTCCCCACGAGGCTCGGCCCCTCGCGAGGGTCTTGATCTTGAGTTGATGAAGATGGGCCGTACTGGGCCACCCCTCGAGCCATGTCGCGGGCCGTAGGCAGGCAAGTCTGAGGACCCCCGTTCCCAGAACACTGACAGTAGCCCCCGGGCCCAAGGCGCACTCGGACTTGGCTTAGCAATGAAGCGAAAGGGCAAGTGCGGAGCACCGCGGGCCCCAACAGCCTGCAGCATTGGTCGTTGCGTGGCAGTTGATTGGACATGGGCGTCTCCGCTTCCCCACGCTGCCTGGGCAACTGCCCGATTTGATGAGTACCTGCATGCAAAAATGAGTCATGATTACCTGTGATCGTGGAGGCAGACAGTTGGCCTCCTCTAGTCTATAAGTATGGAGAGGCGTGAGCCCCCGCAGTCCATCTCTTCTTGCTCCTCTCCTTCTTCCTGGCTCCTCCTCCATCTTGACGCCAATGGTGCCGATCCGCCGGTTCTCAGCCGAGGAGAAGGGAAAGGCCCCCCGAGAGGGGCCCGACCCGCTCCCGCTGAAGAAACGGCCGGTCCCCGGCCGCCGTGACGAGGTTGCTCGGCCGGAGACATCGAGGCCTTGGTATGAGCAGCCACCCCATGGGTTTCCGCTACCTCTGTATGCCCGGGCTGAGGGCCTTGAAGAGGAAGGCGCCAAGCAGCGCCGCCTACACCGTCGGCGGCGTCGACGAGTTGTGGCGGTGCACGCCATCGCTCCTGGAGTCCACGCCGCGGACTCCTCTTGCGAGCTCATACTTCACGCCACCATGCCTCCAAGCTCCTGGATACGCCTTCCTCCTTCCTTTGCCTTCGAGATGCCGCCGAGGGGGCCTGAGGGAGTCCTGGACTAGGGGGTGTCTGGATAGCCGAACTATCATCATTTTCTGGACTCAAAGACTATGAAGATACAAGATTGAAGACTTCGTCCCGTGTCCGGGTGGGACTTTCCTTGGCGTGGAAGGCAAGCTTGGCGATACGGATATGTAGATCTCCTACCATTGTAACCGACTCTGTGTAACCCTAGCCCTCTCCGGTGTCTATATAAAACAGAGGGTTTTAGTCCGTAGGATGAACAACCATCATACCATAGGCTAGCTTCTAGGGTTTTGCCTCCTTGATCTCGTGGTAGATCTACTCTTGTACTACCCATATCATCAATATCAATCAAGCAGGAGTAGGGTTTTACCTCCATCAAGAGGGCCCGAACCTGGGTGAAAACATCGTGTCCCTTGTCTCCTGTTACCATCCGCCTAGAAGCACAGTTCGGGACCCCTTACCCGAGATCCGCCGGTTTTGACACCGACATTGGTGCTTTCATTGAGAGTTCCTCTGTGTCGTCACCCATAGGCCCGATGGCTCCTTCGATCATCAACAACGACGTGGTCCAGGGCGAGAATTTTCTCCCCGTACAGATCTTCGTATTCGGCGGCTTTGCACTGTGGGCCAATTCACTTGGCCATCTGGAGCAGATCGAAAGCTACGTGTCAAGACCCCGACTCAATGCCACATCGATCTAGCATGTAACACCTCATATCACTTTGCAGCCTCACGCACGGTATTCCCACGGGTGTCGCCTTACCTTTGCCTGGGACCGTTTGCGCCTTTTGGCACACGTATATGACAGTGTCGCTAGCATCCATATGATAAAGAGCCCGGGCTGACATGGCTAGTCGTAAACCCAAAGTGGCACTAACTTACAGAGACAGGCATCCATGACCCAGCATCGAACGTGTCGGTCATCAGCGAGTGAATCCAGGCTGTAGCACTGGGCTAGCAGGACTCCGGTATTCATCGCGTGACATTTCCCCGAAGGGACAGACACAGGAACGAAGAAGGACACATGCCGGCCAGCCTAAGTGTTCCGGAGCAGTAGCAAGCTACCATGGCTCAGTGGAAACACTAGGAGACATTTCCCGGTAAGAGAGGCTACTAAGGATAAACAACTAGATAGTCAGATCCCACACATACCAAGCATTTCAATAACATACACACAATATGCTCGATATGTGCAAATACAACATGGCATCACAACATGACTCTACGACTCAAGTAATTTATTCAATAGGCTCCGAGGAGCAAGATATTACAAACATGGGTCTCATGACCCAACAATCAGAGCATACCAGTCAAAGCACATGCAGAAGCTTAACATGTCTGAGTACAGACAACTATAAATGAAAAAAAGGCTGAAAAGCCTGACTATCTACCAGATCCTGCCGAGGCACAAGATCGTAGCTGAGGTAACAAGCTAAATGTCGAAGTCGACGCGGTACTACTAGCGAGACCGAAGTCTCTCTACAAAAACATAAAATAGGCAAACGTGAATACAAATGTACCCAGCAAGACTTACATCAGAACTAACTACATATGCATCATTATCAACAAAGGGGTGGTGGGGTTTAACTGCAGCAAGCCAGCTTTGACTCGGTGGCTATCCTGAACTACGACTGCAATGTAACTCTTTTGAGGTGGCGCACACGAGTCCACATATTCACCATATCAATACACCACTATGGATCCGCTCCCGTCTCCCTACGAGAACGCCAACCATAGCACTCACGCTTATCTTGCGTATTTTAGGGTATCCACTTTCACTTGTCTATGAACTGATATAAGCAACCCAGAAGTTCTTTTCCGCGGACACGGCTATTCGAATAGATGATGTTAACCCTGCAGGGGTGTACTTCTTCACACACGCTCTCACCACTTACCGTCGTTTACACGACATGTACTCGGCAACCTTCAAGCGGAAGCCCAACGTGGGTGTCGGCCATGGCCTGCCTAAACACTCGAGTCTCTAGTCCAGGTTTATCGCCTATTCGGGTTCCATCCATGAGGAGATCCGACCGGAGTTTCGCTCACAGCCCCAAACGATGTGAACAGGGTTCCCGAGACACCAAACGGGCGCCCGGTACACCGTGCCACGTGCCTACCGCATCACAGCCCACCCCTACGGTCAGCACTGCGCACGGCCTCCAGCATACTACAAACACCAGAAACTACTTGCAACTCCTGGACAGAGGACAAGGGTGATTAAGAAGCCGAGAGGGTCCATTGGTTTCGGGCCCAATGCGTGGTAGTAGCTGAATCATGGATCACAAACACAGAACTCAGTTCCTGAGGACGGCTGCAATGAGACAACCCACCATGTACTCCTACATGGCCTCTCACCGCTACCTTTACCAAATCGTATTCACACACTTAGCTCACACACAGTAGGACATGTTCACACACCTCTGATTCATCCCCGATGAATCAGACCTGACTCAACTCTAAGCAGTAGCAGGCATGACAAACAAGCATGAATGAGTAGGCACAACAGGGCTCAAACAACTCCTACTCATGCTAGTGGGTTTCATCTATTTACTGTGGCAATGACAGGTCATGCAGAGGATAAAGGGGTTCAGCTACCGCAGCAAGTAACAGATGAATCGGTGTTGTCCTAATGCATTAAAAGAGAGCAGGAGCGAGAGAGTAGGATTGTATCGGAATGAACAAGGGGGTTTTGCTTGCCTGGCACTTCTGAAGATAGCATTGAGTCTTCATCAGTGTCAACGATCACATCATCGGAGCAGCGTCTACCGAGAGGGGACAATTACCGGCAAACACAGAAGAAACACGATCAATGCAATGCACAATATGATGCATGCTATGACATGGCAACATGAATGTGTTTTGGGCTAATGCACCTAGCTATGATTTAAATGAAGTTGGTTTGAATACATGATTCAAATTCCAACTCCATATATGATTATTTAAATGCCCTTTATTTGTTTTGTCCAAAACATAGGACAAACATTGTTCAAACATGCATGAAAATGGTACAGATGGATTCCTTGAATTTTTCTGATAATTTTTCATATATAAATTATTTAATTTGGAGTTACGGTTGAATTTCTATGAATTATTGAAGTTTAGGGCATTTTCTGAAATTTCCTGAATAATATTAAATCCAGAAAACCTATTACTACGTCAGCATGACTTCACGGTGACGTCAGCAAGTCAACGAGCGTTGTCCAGGTCAAATCTGACCTATGTGACCCATATGTCAGTGTCACAGTTAGTTAACAGGGGGTTATCTGCTTAATTAAAGGATTAGGGGGGGTCGGGGCCCACTGGTCAGTGTTAGTGGCTAATTAGGTTTAATTAATATTTAACTAAAGTTAGCAGGGCCTGGCCCCACTAGTCAGCGACCCTGGGGGGTCAAACCCCGGGTCGATCAGGTCAAACCTGCCGGCGACTTGTCGCCGGCAACGACAGAAACGGCGGGGCGGCTCGGGATTGCGATACAGGGAACCATTCGAGGCGCCGTTGGGCTCTACGGAAAGCTGGCGATCCCGCGCATCCAACGGTGCAACCGGGGCGAGCTGGGGTGGCCGGAGCTCACCGGAATGAAGCTCACGGCGGCGCTGGCGTTCGGGTGAACTGGGTTTCGGGGTTAGGGAGCACGACAGGAGGCAAAGAGGGGTGTTCCGACCTCCTGGGGTTGCACTGAGCACGGCCGCATGCTCGGTTGCAGCTCTAGGCAACGGTGGCTACGGCGGCGACATGGCCGGCGGCGAAGAGCTCTCGGCTCCGGTGGATATTGGCGTTAGCGGGAGAAAAAGTGCCAGGGGAGGGAGGGGATCGACGCAGCAGCTCACAGCGGATCGAACGAAGGGGTTGGTGAGCTTGGGGGCGTCCTCATTGCTGCGAATCGAGCGGCGACCATCGGCGGCGGTCGAGGATGAAGACGACGGCGTGGAGGCGATGCAGAGCTTCCTGAGGGGCTTGGCTTGGTGGGGAGGAAGAGGGGGTCGAGGCGGAGCTCCTGGGCTGCTCAAGGGGACGAGGGAGGGGCCATGGCCGCGGTGGTGCAAGTCAGCGGCGGCAGGCGCGTTCGGTGATGAGAGGGAGGAAGAGCAGAGGAGGGGAATGAGCTCGGTGGGAGAGGGGAGAGGCACCAGAGGGTTTGGGGGAGTGAGGGGGAAGGTGCTGGGCGTCTCCGTGGCGCGGATTAGGATGAAGGGCGGCCTCCAGCGCGAAGCAGGAGGTGGCCGGGGCTCTCGGGCGCGCGCCACGCCTCGGTCCTTCTGGCAAGGAGGAAGACGACAGGGGGGGAGTGGAGATGGGCTGGGCCGGTTTCTGCAGCAGGCCGCACAGGTAGGCGCCAGGTAAGTGGCTGGGCTTCTCTCTTTTTTTTATATTTCTGTTCTGTTTTCTATTTAATTGCCACTGAATTCAAATTCGAACAAATTTGAAAACAGTGCCAAAACTCCCCTGGATAATTTTATGTCACTTAAGGTCTACTCCTCATAAACATAAAATATCTCAGGGCATTTGAAAATATATTCATTATATATTATGAATATAACTCCAAATTAAAATAAAATATTGATTTAAAATCAGAGCCCAAATAATTCTTTAGAAATGTCCCAAAATTTTGGTTTGATTTATAACTCTTGCCAAAATTGTCAGAGCTATTTCTAGGACATTTTGGATTTACTAATTGCAATTTTAGGGTTTCTTGCCCCTTTATTAAAATGATTTCTGAGGCTTTCAATTTCCTCATTTCAAATTTAAAGAAATTTAGACATGATGCATGGATGCAATGCCACTAGTTACAAGAAAGCTCTAGGGCTGTGACAACTCACCCCCACTAAACAAAAATCTCGTCCCGAGATTCAAGCATAGGGTAAGGTGAAGGGGGAACGCAAACTAGCACAATCTTCATGATCCAGGTTGCACTTCAACTGAACGTTGATTCGTTCACCATCATTGTCTCGAATCTTGCTCTGAGAACTCCAGCTAACACGACCACTAGAGAAGAAGGAGACTCTAGAAGGATCGATCTTCTCGAAGCTCGAACAACTTAGGATCAACTCGCAGAATGAGGCATAGTAACACCACTCGAGCTAAGACACAAAACACACATCTAGAGGGATGGAGTGGAACAAATGACGAGGGTTCACTAGGTAGACAACAATTCCACGCTAAAAAGGGTGGTGAATGGTTGTCAACGTAGTGAGGAGTTGAGTTTCCATGATACCATAACGATGCACCTTAGGGAAGGTGACTCGTAGAAATATCCCCTTAAGTGGCGAAAAGAATGACCTTTGATTCAGAGATCATTGAAACCCTTTAAACCAGCCTAAGGCAATTCTCGAGCGATCGTTTGGAGGGGATCGGTAGAATGGCATACTCGGACTTGAATGATGTGGATTACCTTGTTGAAGACAACATAATGGATGAATTTGCTTATCACCGGAAATGGAAGAGACCCATGGTAGAATGGCCCATTGGCGGTGCAAGCTGGGAACAAAATGCAAATGCTGGGAATGATTCTGGTAACTGGGGAGAGGCTCAACAATAGAGAGTTATTCCACTATTGGAATGGTTATAGCATTGCCGAGGAAACTGAGAGCACTCCAGTTAGTGTCGATGATAACACCTAGCGCTTGTGCGTGCTCTCAAGAACTTGAGCATTTCCATAATCATCAAGATTCTACCAATATCCGTGTCAAGGATCATGGCAACACAACTTGCTACCATGATGAATGGTGATGGAGGATGCAGATGCAAAGGGAGATAACACCTTCTCAGATTTCACCTTAGCGAGGCCAAGGGGACGAAATCTGGATGATCGACCGAGAGACATTTAGCACTCCGCTTCTAATGTTCTCCTTGATATGCTAGTGTAACCCATTCATAGATATGGTTTGATATCTAGAACATCAAGTAAAAAGGTCGAACTTCGGAACACAGAAATCTATAGGGGCAACTAGGGAGTAAATCCTAAGAAATCCCTATGGGGAGGTGGCCAACTTCCTCAATCAAGATATTATAATAACAGGTCTTCCGGCTGGATGTGTTGGCCACGACATCCACTTTACCGGTTTCCGAGGGACCGATATTATAGTTCTTGGAAAATGTTCCAAACCATCATATCCGCCTGAGATTCAGATCTGGTTGGTGTCAGGATATTCCAGACTCATCGAGTCTAGGAAGAAAAATGAAAGTTTGCAACACAAATCGACGAGATGACGTTGCGAGATTCTCGGGAAATGAACTACGATAGTAAGCTCCAAAACATGAGCTGGTTCTGCTACAAACATGTGAACACGTTGTCCCAGACAAGCATGACCACGTGGTAGTCTTATAATAAAACACTACCGAGTTCAGGTGGGGAAACCATCAACAAGGATATCGAAGTCCTTGCATAAGGCATGCTCTTAAGAAGGAACTTCTTCTCCTTGAACAAATCAATCGGTGGCTTGGTGTGCTCAGGACACATATGGAATGAAGGTTGCAAGTCTCCAGACCACAGAATACTTCGCACGTATGCATGACTGACTTGGGATGATTCCAGAGGAAGCAAAACTAACTTTCTCAAATTCACGGTGGCAACTTTCACCAATGCACATGAACTGGAGGAAGTCACTTCTTACATCCGAACATATGCTTCATGAACTAGAATGAGGGAATGCTTTCAAAAGTTTCCAACACTAGCTTAATGTTCAACAAAATCATGGAGGAGATAAGGATGTTGTCAATGGGCTCAACAACAATTCATCCGGGTTTCCTTTAAAAGGAATTCCATAGTTAAGTGAACACGGTGATAGCATTGGTCAGACCCAAGAATATAACGGTGTATGCTCGAGGAAAAACCACGAGTAGGACAACATTACGAACATCGTTGGTTCTGACTTGATTTGAGGATAGCCCACACTCAAATCAAAGATGGGGTAAGATAATAGATCCAACAATTGATCACGAGGATCAACCAATGAAGATATCATCTATCTTCAACACACACTACATAAGAATATCCCTTTGGAACGAACTAAGTTAGGCAAGCTTTTATCTTCCAATTCTCCAAGTTGTTGTCTAGCTTAACCAACTAGCTCAGGGGTATCTAACACAGACTCTTGGAGAAGGGGTGGTTTACAGGAATAAACCAACTTGATCACGAGCTCAACATAACAGTCAGGTGACAACCTGGTGATACTTTCGAGAAGATATTCGGAAAATCACGAACCACCGGTATGTTACTAAGCTCGAGAACAATCTCGCTTTTGAGGGCAAGACGATATGATCAAATGAGTGAGGACTTGACAAGATCCTAACTCATCAATCGAAGGGTGCACCGAAATAAGGACTAGGTAGCACGATCAGTCTTAGAAGGATGATTCAAAAACCAACATGCTAAGAATGAGGTTATCGTCCATTTAACTACCAAGCAACAGAGTTGCTAGCAGTATTGATTTCACACGCCATGATTCATTTGTCGGCATTCCGGTTACAATAACACAGGAACCGAGGAATGAACAATGATGGCAAGAAGTATCACTGTACCAAGAGTTCATAGGATGGTGTGCGATTCCTATAACAATCCCGATATAAAAGATGGTAATACTCCAAGGTAGAACAGAACCAAAAGCTGGATTGGCATTTGATCTGTGGAATACAACTGCTTTGACCCAATCCTGGATATGGAAGAGGTACTGGAGTTTGTTTCTCCAAGTCATTTAGGACAGAATGGCTTGACGGGTCACAAGAGTAATAGGCATCGATAAACAAACGCACGCATACTCTTGACTATCAATTGATAGAGAAGGTCAGTAGACAACTAAAGAGGGACAACTCAAAGGAACATATAACTTTCTGAGTTGTGGATGCATAGATTAGTATGTCGAACCAAGTTCAACATAATTCTTCCGGATAACCCATGCAGAAAGGTTGAGCTGGCAGAGTCACAATATAGCATGGAGAACTCATCGAGAGCACTCTTGTTGTCATCTTTTGGTTCAGAAGAACTCTTGCCAAGAATGGTTCATGGTAATTGGAAGAAGGATGTACCACGGACCTTGAGGACTATCACAAAGGTTACTAATATCCTAAAGGAACTAGCAACACTATCAACATGATGTAAGTAGGGTGAATCTCGGGTTCAAGAACCCAGGAATAGAATGCCTACTAACTAAATGGCATCACAAGATGCTTTCGATAATAAAGGCCAGAATCTTCACACTGGGAACACAAAACGTTGCTAGATTACTAGGTGACTCCCTAAAACACCTAGGGTCATAATAATTATTCCAACATATATGTCGAGGCAATAAAGTACCTCAACTTACAATTAGCGTGATTGAGCTGGCATAAAGGAACATCGAAACCAGAGGGAAAGGATTTTGCAAATGCATCACACTATTTAGAAACCTGGGATGACTCGGACAGCATAACGGCTGTAAATGCTCAGAAAAGATTTGAGACATTCACAAAATGGTGGCATAACCACTCAGAAGCACAATACCAAGGTTTCGAGATCAACAGTTAACATACGGAAGCAATAGGAACTGAAACGAGGCTTAAGTCCAACAATCTTATAAGTCTACGGATAAGTAACACGTGATCCTGATAGAAAGAAGAGATAGCCTAGTTCTTAATCCCCGTAGGAAAGATAAGATGACTCAGATCAGAAGGGCATAAGGTATAAGGAGTAAAAAGAGCCTTACGTTCCATCCCACAATCAATTCCCCTACATATAACTAAAGAATTTCTAGACTCAACATCGACCAGTTTGGCTTGGTAATCCTACAGGCAGTCAAGCTCTGATACCAACGCTGTCAGGACCCCGACTCAATGCCACATCGATCTAGCATGTAACACCTCATATCACTTTGCGGCCTCACGCACGGTATTCCCACGGGTGTCGCCTTACCTTTGCCCGGGACCGTTTGCGCCTTTTGGCACACGTATATGACAGTGTCGCTAGCATCCATATGATAAAGAGCCCGGGCTGACATGGCTAGTCGTAAACCCAAAGTGGCACTAACTTACAGAGACAGGCATCCATGACCCAGCATCGAACGTGTCGGTCATCAGCGAGTGAATCCAGGCTGTAGCACTGGGCTAGCAGGACTCCGGTATTCATCGCGTGACATTTCCCCGAAGGGACAGACACAGGAACGAAGAAGGACACATGCCGGCCAGCCTAAGTGTTCCGGAGCAGTAGCAAGCTACCATGGCTTAGTGGAAACACTAGGAGACATTTCCCGGTAAGAGAGGCTACTAAGGATAAACAACTAGATAGTCAGATCCCACACATACCAAGCATTTCAATAACATACACACAATATGCTCGATATGTGCAAATACAACATGGCATCACAACATGACTCTACGACTCAAGTAATTTATTCAATAGGCTCCGAGGAGCAAGATATTACAAACATGGGTCTCATGACCCAACAATCAGAGCATACCAGTCAAAGCACATGCAGAAGCTTAACATGTCTGAGTACAGACAACTATAAATGAAAAAAGGCTGAAAAGCCTGACTATCTACCAGATCCTGCCGAGGCACAAGATCGTAGCTGAGGTAACAAGCTAAACGTCGAAGTCCACGCGGTACTACTAGCGAGACTGAAGTCTCTCTGCAAAAACATAAAATAGGCAAACGTGAGTACAAATGTACCCAGCAAGACTTACATCAGAACTAACTACATATGCATCATTATCAACAAAGGGGTGGTGGGGTTTAACTGCAGCAAGCCAGCTTTGACTCGGTGGCTATCCTGAACTACGACTGCAATGTAACTCTTTTGAGGTGGCGCACACGAGTCCACATATTCACCATATCAATACACCACTATGGATCCGCTCCCGTCTCCCTACGAGAACGCCAACCATAGCACTCACGCTTATCTTGCGTATTTTAGGGTATCCACTTTCACTTGTCTATGAACTGATATAAGCAACCCAGAAGTCCTTTTCCGTGGACACGGCTATTCGAATAGATGATGTTAACCCTGCAGGGGTGTACTTCTTCACACACGCTCTCACCACTTACCGTCGTTTACACGACATGTACTCGGCAACCTTCAAGCGGAAGCCCAACGTGGGTGTCGACCACGGCCTGCCTAAACACTCGAGTCTCTAGTCCAGGTTTATCGCCTATTCGGGTTCCATCCATGAGGATATCCGACCGGAGTTTCGCTCACAGCCCCAAACGATGTGAACAGGGTTCCCGAGACACCAAACGGGCGCCCGGTACACCGTGCCACGTGCCTACCGCATCACAGCCCACCCCTACGGTCAGCACTGCGCACGGCCTCCAGCATACTACAAACACCAGAAACTACTTGCAACTCCTGGACAGAGGACAAGGGTGATTAAGAAGCCGAGAGGGTCCATTGGTTTCGGGCCCAATGCGTGGTAGTAGCTGAATCATGGATCACAAACACAGAACTCAGTTCCTGAGGACGGCTGCAATGAGACAACCCACCATGTACTCCTACATGGCCTCTCACCGCTACCTTTACCAAATCGTATTCACACACTTAGCTCACACACAGTAGGACATGTTCACACACCTCTGATTCATCCCCGATGAATCAGACCTGACTCAACTCTAAGCAGTAGCAGGCATGACAAACAAGCATGAATGAGTAGGCACAACAGGGCTCAAACAACTCCTACTCATGCTAGTGGGTTTCATCTATTTACTGTGGCAATGACAGGTCATGCAGAGGATAAAGGGGTTCAGCTACCGCAGCAAGTAACAGATGAATCGGTGTTGTCCTAATGCATTAAAAGAGAGCAGGAGCGAGAGAGTAGGATTGTATCGGAATGAACAAGGGGGTTTTGCTTGCCTGGCACTTCTGAAGATAGCATTGAGTCTTCATCAGTGTCAACGATCACATCATCGGAGCAGCGTCTACCGAGAGGGGACAATTACCGGCAAACACAGAAGAAACACGATCAATGCAATGCACAATATGATGCATGCTATGACATGGCAACATGAATGTGTTTTGGGCTAATGCACCTAGCTATGATTTAAATGAAGTTGGTTTGAATACATGATTCAAATTCCAACTCCATATATGATTATTTAAATGCCCTTTATTTGTTTTGTCCAAAACATAGGACAAACATTGTTCAAACATGCATGAAAATGGTACAGATGGATTCCTTGAATTTTTCTGATAATTTTTCATATATAAATTATTTAATTTGGAGTTACGGTTGAATTTCTATGAATTATTGAAGTTTAGGGCATTTTCTGAAATTTCCTGAATAATAATAAATCCAGAAAACCTATTACTACGTCAGCATGACTTCACGGTGACGTCAGCAAGTCAATGGGCATTGTCCAGGTCAAATCTGACCTGTGGGACCCATATGTCAGTGTCACAGTTAGTTAACAGGGGGTTATCTGCTTAATTAAAGGATTAGGGGGGGTCGGGGCCCACTGGTCAGTGTTAGTGGCTAATTAGGTTTAATTAATATTTAACTAAAGTTAGCAGGGCCTGGCCCCACTAGTCAGCGACCCTGGGGGGTCAAACCCCAGGTCGATCAGGTCAAACCTGCCGGCGACTTGTCGCCGGCGACGACAGAAACGGCGGGGCGGCTCGGGATTGCGATACAGGGAACCATTCGAGGCGCCGTTGGGCTCTATGGAAAGCTGGCGATCCCGCGCATCCAACGGTGCAACCGGGGCGAGCTGGGGTGGCCGGAGCTCACCGGAATGAAGCTCACGGCGGCGCCGGCGTTCGGGTGAACTGGGTTTCGGGGTTAGGGAGCACGATAGGAGGCAAAGAGGGGTGTTACGACCTCCTGGGGTTGCACTGAGCACGGCCGCATGCTCGGTTGCAGCTCTAGGCAACGGTGGCTACGGCGGCGACATGGCCGGCAGCGAAGAGCTCTCGGCTCTGGTGGATATTGGCGTTAGCGGGAGAAAAAGTGCCAGGGGAGGGAGGGGATCGACGCAGCAGCTCACAGCGGATCGAACGAAGGGGTTGGTGAGCTTGGGGGCGTCCTCGTTGCTGCGAATCAAGCGGCGACCATCGGCGGCGGTCGAGGATGAAGACGACGGCGTGGAGGCGATGCAGAGCTTCCTGAGGGGCTTGGCTTGGTGGGGAGGAAGAGGGGGTCGAGGCGGAGCTCCTGGGCTGCTCAAGGGGACGAGGGAGGGGCCATGGCCGCGGTGGTGCAAGTCAGCGGCGGCAGGCGCGTTCGGTGATGAGAGGGAGGAAGAGCAGAGGAGGGGAATGAGCTCGGTGGGAGAGGGGAGAGGCACCAGAGGGTTTGGGGGAGTGAGGGGGAAGGTGCTGGGCGTCTCCGTGGCGCGGATTAGGACGAAGGGCGGCCTCCAGCGCGAAGCAGGAGGTGGCCGGGGCTCTCGGGCGCGCGCCACGCCTCGGTCCTTCTGGCGAGGAGGAAGACGACAGGGGGGGGGAGTGGAGATGGGCTGGGCCGGTTTCTGCAGCAGGCCGCACAGGTAGGCGCCAGGTAAGTGGCTGGGCTTCTCTTTTTTTTATATTTCTGTTCTGTTTTCTATTTAATTGCCACTGAATTCAAATTCAAACAAATTTGAAAACAGTGCCAAAACTCCCCTGGATAATTTTATGTCACTTAAGGTCTACTCCTCATAAACATAAAATATCTCAGGGCATTTGAAAATATATTCATTATATATTATGAATATAACTCCAAATTCAAATAAAATATTGATTTAAAATCAGAGCCCAAATAATTCTTTAGAAATGTCCCAAAATTTTGGTTTGATTTATAACTCTTGCCAAAATTGTCAGAGCTATTTCTAGGGCATTTTGGATTTACTGATTGCAATTTTAGGGTTTCTTGCCCCTTTATTAAAATGATTTCCGAGGCTTTCAATTTCCTCATTTCAAATTTAAAGAAATTTAGACATGATGCATGGATGCAATGCCACTAGTTACAAGCAAGCTGTAGGGCTGTGACACTACGCCCCTGGCCATCAGGTCAGATTTGGAAGTTTGAACTATATGGCCAACATCCGCGGAGACTTGATCTTTGACGGATTCGAGCCACAGCCGAGCGCGCCGCACTGTCACGATGGGCATGATTTAGCTCTGCTGCCGGACAGTGCCCTGGAGGCCACACCAGAGTCCTCTCCGACCCTCAGCTCGGAGCCGACTGAGCCAATCGAGGATGTGTGGCTAGACACCGCCTCGGGGGCTGCTACCTCCACGGCGATAGAGCCGAATACCGACCCTGTCCCTTGTGAAGCTCGTGACTCCAAGGTGCCGGACTCCTCTCCGGACCCCGAACCCTCCGCGCTCCTGCCAATCGAATCTGATTGGGCGCCGATCATGGAGTTCACCGCTGCGGACATCTTTCAGCACTCGCCTTTTGGCAACATCCTGAATTCGCTAAAGTATCTCTCTTTATCAGGAGAGCCCTGGCCGGATTATAGTCAGGACAGTTGGGATGCGAACGACGAAGAAATTCAAAGCCCACCCACCACCCACTTTGTAGCCACTGTCGACGACTTAACTGACATGCTAGACTTCGACTCCGAAGACATCGACGGTATGGACGACGATGCCGGAGACGACCAAGAACCAGCGCCTACGGGGCACTGGAAAGCCACCTCGTCATACGACATATACATGGTGGACATCCCAAAGGATGGAATGGCGATGGAACAGCAGAGGATGACCCCTCCAAGAAACAGCCTAAGCGCCGGCGTCAGCGGCGCCGCTCTAAATCCCGCCATAGCAAAAATGGAGATTCCGGCTTCGGAGACAATAAAACCCCGGACAGTGCCGAAGAGAACCCCCTCCAGCAAGATTCAGCACCGGAGGATGGAGAAGCCAGTCCTCGTGAGAGAGCGGCAGACAAAGAGGTAGAGGACGATAATTACATGCCTCCCTCCGGAGACGAGGCAAGCCTCAACGACGAAGAATTTGTCGTGCCTGAGGATCCCGTCGAACAAGAGCGTTTCAAACGCAGGCTTATGGCCACGGCAAGCAGCCTCAAGAAAAAGCAGCAACAGCTTAGAGCTGATCAAGATTTGCTAGCCGACAGATGGACTGAAGTCCTTGCGGCAGAAGAGTACGAACTCGAATGCCCCTCCAAAAGCTACCCCAAACGCAAGCTGCTGCCCCGATTAGAGGAGGAAGCATATAAACCTACATCACCAGCGCACAATACGGCCGACCGGCCACCTCGTGGCCACGACAGAGAGGCCTCTAGGCCCTCCACTAAAGCCGCACCCCGGCATCGCTCGAAAGGTACAAAGCCACGGGGGAATGCGCCGGACTTGCAAGACATATTGGAGGATAAGGCAAGACAAACAAGACCGATCTACGGATCGTGTGGGCACCCCACGATACGCGGCGACAACCGCCACGCCGGATATAGCAATTCCGGCCGGGCCGAACACAGTAGACAAAGCTCGCTTGAGCTGCATCGTGATATATCACAATACAGAGGCGTCGCACACCCACTATGCTTCACAGATGAAGTAATGGATCATCAAATCCCCGAAGGGTTCAAACCCGTGAACATTGAATCCTACGATGGCACAACAGATCCCGCAGTTTGGATCGAAGACTATCTCCTTCATATCCACATGGCCCGCGGTGATGATCTTCATGCCATCAAATACCTCCCACTCAAGCTTAAAGGACCAGCTCGGCATTGGCTCAACAACTTGCCAGCAGAATCAATTGGGTGTTGGGAGGACCTGGAAGCCGCATTCCTTGATAACTTCCAGGGCACATATGTGCGACCACCAGACGCCGATGACCTACGCCACATAATTCAGCAGCCAGACGAATCGGCCAGACAATTCTGGACACGGTTGTTAACCAAGAAAAATCAAATCGTCAACTGTCCGGATGCAGAGGCCCTTGCATCCTTCAAACACAACATCCGCGACGAATGGCTTGCCCGGCACCTAGGACAGGGGAAGCCGAAATCAATGGCAGCCCTCACATCGCTCATGACCCACTTCTGTGCGGGAGAAGACAGCTGGCTAGCCCGCAGTAACAACCTAACCAAAAACTCTGGTAGTTCGGATACCAAAGATAGCAATGGCAGGTCGCGTCGCAATAAGCACAAGTGCCGCATTAACAATGATAATACTGAAGATACGGCAGTCAACGCCAGATTCAGAGGCTCTAAACCAGGTCAGCGGAAAAAGGCATTCAAAAGAACTACTCCGGGCCCGTCCAATTTGGACCGGATACTCGATCGCTTGTGCCAGATACATGGCACCCCCGAAAAGCGAGCTAATCACACCAACAGAGATTGTTGGGTGTTCAAGCAGGCAGGAAAGTTAACCGCCGAAAGCAATGACAAGGGGCTGCATAGCGATAACGAGGAGGAGACACGGCCGCCGAACAATAGAGGATAGAAGGGTTTCCCCCCACAAGTGCGGACGGTGAACATGATATACGCAACCCACATACCCAAAAGGGAGCGGAAGCGTGCGCTCAGGGACGTATACGCGATGGAGCCAGTCGCCCCAAAGTTCAATCCGTGGTCCTCCTGCCCGATCACTTTTGATCGAAGGGACCACCCCACCAGTATCCGCCATGGCGGATTTGCCGCATTGGTTCTAGACCCAATCGTCGATGGATTTCACCTCACTAGAGTCCTGATGGACGGCGGCAGCAGCCTGAACCTGCTTTATCAGGATACAGTGCGCAAGATGGGATAGACCCCTCAAGGATTAAACCCACAAAGATGACCTTCAAAGGCGTCATACCAGGTGTAGAGGCCAATTGTACTGGCTCAAACACACTTGAAGTGGTCTTCGGATCCTCGGATAACTTTAGAAGCGAGGAGTTAATCTTCGACATAGTCCCGTTCCGCAGCGGCTATCATGCAGCGCTCGGACGAACCGCATTTGCAAAGTTCAATGTGGTGCCGCACTACGCATATCTCAAGCTCAAGATGCCAGGCCCTCAAGGAGTCATCACGGTGAACGGAAACACTAAACGCTCTCTCCGAACGGAGGAGCATACATCGGCTCTTGCGGCGGAAGTGCATAGCAGCCTCTTAAGGCAATTCTCGTGTCCAGCCGTTAAGCGACCGGACACCGTCAAGCGCACCCGGAGTAACCTACAACAAGACCACCTGGCACGTTCCGAGCATGCGTAGCAATGCAGCCCCAACCCCAGCCCTCGCAAAATTGCGAGACCAATACCACGCGTACATCACTACGCTCTGGAGATACCATGGGCATAGGGGGAGGGGCACGACCACGGCATGCCCAGAGTGCGGCTCAACCACACCAGGGGTTCCCAAATGTGTCATCCTTTTTTCTTTTTTCCTTTTTTTTCTCATCCTCAGGACTCCATTTTCCAGAAGCCCTGCCCAGCAGTAGACCCGCCGAACTCACGATGCAGCAGCCAGGGAAGCAGAAAAGCTACGACGAGTATCCAGGTGGTCTCCATTACGAGCATTATACCTGTTTTATACACCATTCCGCAGCCTACCCCTGGAGGGGACATGTTAAAATAGTCCCACCCCTTTCTTATCGCACTATTTGTATCGTTCTGCCTTAATTGCAGTACTTTTCGACTAAACAATGCATTGCGTTTTGCTTATCATTGCATTTCTTTCTATATATGTTCACTTACGACACGTTGCACCCATACACTTTGGTACGGCCAAATACACCAGGGGCTTAAGTTCCCCAAATTATGGTGTGGTAAGTCCGAACACTTTCACAAGTGCGGCACCCCGAACTTATAGCATTATATGCATCGGCTCCGAATCATGTCTTGGGTCAATAGTTGGGTTTGCCCGGCTCCCATGTTTTGGTACCTTACGTTCCGTTATATCGGCTAAGGTAGCGCTGGGAGAACCACTGCGATTGTGCCCTAGTTGAGCTGGGTTGAGCACCTCAGTGGAGAAAGCTAAAACTGACCGTCATGATGGGGCGAGAGCCGGTCGCTGTTCGAGAGGTTTCTTCGAGTCCCTAAAGACTTATGCCGCTCAGAGCGAGGAACCGGCTTTGTCCGGCCGAGGCGTGGATAGCGCCCCAAATTCGGCCTTCCGAACACTAGGGGCTTCGCCAAAATTTAAAATTATAGAATTCTATGGCTAAGTGAGAGTGTTCAAGCATTATAAGTCCGGTTGCCTCATTCGTTGTGTTGAGTGCCTCCCTAGAAGGACCCAAAAATGGAAACAAGAGCGCTCAAGTTTATCCCGAACACCCCAGCACTCGTGGCATGGGGGCCGAAGCCAACGACTTGCCATCTCTCAGATTTGATAAACGGCCGCACAAAAGGTAATATTTTAAATTAACAAGCATTGCTTAGCGCACAGTCTACTCAAAAAATTACATCTTTGGAGCACTCACCCGCAATAATGCGGGCACCCTTCAGGACACCCTTATAATACATCTCGGGCGTGCGATACTCCTTGCCCGGTGGTGGCGCGTCCGTCACAAGCTTCTCGGCGTCCATCTTGCCCCTGTGCACCTTAGCGCGGGCAGGGGCCCGAAGGGCACCTTCAATGCAGGTGGAGTGCTTGATGATGTCAACCCATGGACAGGCATCCACCAACCGCCGCACCAGACCAAAGTAGCTCCCAGGCATGGCTTCCTTGGGCCACAACCGAACTATGAGGCCCTTCATGGCCTGTTCGGCCACCTTGTGGACCTCGACCAGCTGCTTCAGCTGGTCGCTCAGGGGCACCGGATGTCTGGCCTCAGCATACTGAGACCAGAACACCTTTTCCGTCGAGCTCCCCTCCTCAGCTCTGTGGAACGCGGCAGCATCAGACACGCTACGTGGCAGATCTGCGAACGCTCCTGGAGAGCTCTGAATCCGGGTAAGTAACAAGTAATTCACTTTGACATGCTTTCTTTGCATGAAGAATGCCTTACCCGCCGCTATCTTCTTTACTGCCTCGATTTCCTGGAGGGCCTTTTGGGCTTCGGCCTTAGCGGCTTTGGCGCCCTCGAGAGCTGACGCGAGCTCGGACTCTCGAGTTTTCGAGTCACGCTCCAAACTCTCGTGTTTTTCCACTAGAGCCTGGAGCTCTTGCCATACCTCCGCCACCCGCGCCTCCTGCTTTTCTCACTCGGTGCGTTCCACGGCTGCATTGCGTTCGGCCACGGACACCGCCTCCTTCAGGGTCGCCACCTCGTTCATAGCCCCTGGAATACCCATGTTATTCCTGTCATTTTTTGCAACCAAATCCTTTTCTATAAGGTATAACTTTAATAAGGTGTTACTTACCCTCCTTGTCCTCGAGCTGCTTCTTGGCACGGCCGAGCTCGCTCGCGGACTGCTCGAGGCTCTGCTTCAAGGCATTGACCTCCGCAGTCAGTGAGGCAGAGGTCAGCAGCGCAGCCTGCATTCCCATATTGACACATTTGTGTTAGACTCCTACGTATATGTTTTTAGATCCTCAGTTCGGCTTTTATTTCCGAACACCGAACCGGGCGGGGCTACTGTCTATGTGGTACTAGTTTA
Source organism: Triticum aestivum (assembly GCF_018294505.1). NCBI lineage: Eukaryota > Viridiplantae > Streptophyta > Magnoliopsida > Poales > Poaceae > Triticum > Triticum aestivum. Next base: position 196,721,509 of record NC_057807.1, on the reverse strand, counting down.
CATATCTTAAAAATTCTTACCTCGAAGCCTGTTAGAAGGTTGGTGCAGGGCTCGGTCAGCCCGCTTTTGGCGGACTGAACTTTCTGAATCACCGCACTCATAACAGTGTGGTGCTCCTCGTCAATGGAAGCGCCATTGAGCGCCTCCAGTAGATTATCCGGCGCCTCCGATTGGACGGAGGCCGCCGGCGTCGCTATCTCGCCCCTCTCACGAAGGGGCCGCCCGCCGGACTCCGGAACCACCAAAGGTTCCGGTTCCGAGTCCGGTCCAAAGTCCGGGAGGTTGCCCTGCGGCACCTCCGGGACCTCCTCCTCCTGGCGGGTCCCCTTCTGGGACCCCACCTCGGTGTCGTCTGCGTCACGGGGGGAGGAGGCGGTCGGAAGTGAAGCGCTATTCACATCCGACGAACCCAAGGACCCGCTCGACGAAGCGGGGAGATCGTCCTTGGGCGGACTACATGGTTGTATGCGGTGTTAGAAGACACTATGCGATGAAAGAAAAATTATGAGTTATTCAGGAATCCAGACACTTACGATCTCGCCAGGGGCTTGGCCCTCTAGGGCCACTCCTCTTCGCCGTCATCGGCATTAGTGGAACAGTCCGGAGGAAGGGTCCTTCCCTTCTTGGACCCTTCGGCCTCCCCCGTTGGGGAAGCCTTCCTCTTCTTCTCTCCACCCGCTGGGGGAGAGGCCTCTTTCTTCTTCTCCTCGTCTTCGTGGGAGGAGTCCGCCTCGGAGTCATCGGACGATGAGTCCGATAACACCTGGCGCCGGGAACTCCTCCGGGTTCCCGTGGCCTTCTTCTTGGCCTTCTTCTCCGGAACCACGTAGGGCGCTAGGACCAGCAGCCCCGTCAAGCGGGCGTTCGCTGGGTCTTCTGGAAGAGGAGCTGGACAGTTAACCTGCCCGGATGTCTTCTGCCAAGCCTGTTAAAGGTAATGGGAGTTTAGATCCCGCATAGAGACAAACTATGGAAAACAAGCATCTTCTAAAGGGCAATATAGCTTACTTCGCCAGCCTGACGCTGCGAGCTGAATCCGCAACTTCGGTAGCGGATGCGGGGGCCTCGGTGCCCTTGAACAGCACCCTCCAGGCCTCTTCGTACATAGTGTCGAAGAGCCTGCTCAAGGTCTGGTGTTGTGCCGGATCGAACTCCCACAAGTTGAAATCCCGTTGTTGGCACGGGAGAATCCGGCGGATGAGCATGACCTGGACTACGTTGACAAGCTTGAGCTTCTTGTTCACCAGGGTTTGGAGACAGGATTGGAGTTCGGTCAGCTCCTCCGAATCGCCCCACGATAGGCCCTTCTCTTTCCAGGAGGTGAGCCGTGTGGGGATGCCAAATCTGAATTCGGGGTCCGCTGCCCATTCAGGGTCATGCGGCTCGGTGATGTAGAACCACCCTGATTGCCACCCTTTGATGGTTTCCACAAAGGCGCATGAGGGAGTCCTGGACTAGGGGGTGTCCGGATAGCCGGACTATCATCGTCGGCCGGACTCCAAGACTATGAAGATACAAGATTGAAGACTTTGTCCCGTGTCCGGATGGGACTTTCCTTGGCGTGGAAGGCAAGCTTGGCAATACGGATATGTAGATCTCCTACCATTGTAAACGACTCTGTGTAACCCTAGCCCTCTCCTTTGTCTATATAAACCGGAGGGTTTTAGTCCGTAGGACGAACAACCATTACAACGATCATACCACAGGCTAGCTTCTAGGGTTTAGCCTCCTTGATCTCGTGGTAGATCCACTCTTGTACTACCCATATCATCAATATCAATCAAGCAGAGTAGGGTTTTACCTCCATCGAGAGGGCCCAAACCTGGGTAAAAACATCGTGTCCCTTGTCTCCTATTACCATCCGCCTAGACGCATAGTTTGGGACCCCCTACCCGAGATCCACCGGTTTTGACACCGACATTGGTGCTTTCATTGAGAGTTCCTCTGTGTCGTCACCGATAGGCTTGATGGCTCCTTCAATCAACAACAACGCAGTCCAGGGTGAGATTTTTCTCCCTGGACAGATCTTTGTGTTCGGCGGCTTTGCACTGCGGGCCAATTCACTTGGCCGTCTGGAGCAGATCAAAAGCTACGCCCCTGGCCATCAGGTCAGATTTGGAAGCCTAAACTTCACGGCTGACATCCGCGGAGACTTGTTCTTCGATGGATTCGAGCCACAGCCGAGCGTGCCGCACTGTCACGATGGGCATGATTTAGCTCTGCCGCCGGACAGTACCTTGGATGCCGCACATGAGTCCGCTCTGACCCATAGTTCGGAGCCGACCGCACAGATCGAGGACAGGTGGCTGGACACCGCCTCGGGGGCTGCAATCTCTACGGCGATGGAGCCGAATACTGACCTTGTCCCTTGTAAAGCTCATGACTCCGAGGTGCCGGACTCCTCGCCGGACTCCGAACCTCCTGCGCCCCTACCAATCGAATCCGATTGGGCGCCGATCATGGAGTTCACCGGTGCGGACATCTTTCAGCACTCACCCTTTGGCGACATCCTGAATTGGCTAAAGTATCTCTCGTTATCAGGAGAGCCCTGGCCGGACTGCGGTTAGGATGGTTGGGATGCGGACGACAAAGAAATTCAAAACCCACCCACCACCCACTTTGTAGCCACTGTCGACGATCTAACCGACATGCTAGACTACGACTCCGAAGACATCGACGGTATGGACGACGATGCCAGAGGCGACCAAGAACCAGCGCCTACGGGGCACTGGAAGACCACCTCGTCATACGACATATACATGGTGGACATCCCAAAGGACGGGAACATCGAAGAAGCAGCGGAGGCAGATTCCTCTAAGAAACAGCCCAAGCGCCGACGTCAGCGGCGCCGCTCTAAATCCCGACATAGCAAGAATGGAGATTCCGGCACCGGAGATAATAACACCCAGAGAGTGCCGAAGATAATCCCCTCCAGCAAGATTCAGCGCAGGAGGAGGGAGAAGCCAGCCCTCACGAGAGAGCGACAGACGAAGAGGTCGAGGATGATAACAACATGCCTCCCTCCGGAGACGAGGCAAGCCTCAACGACGACGAATTCCTCGTGCCCGAGGATCCCGTCGAACAAGAGCGTTTTAAACGCAGGCTTATGGCCACGACAAACAGCCTAAAAAAAAGAAGCAACAACTCCGAGTTGATCAAGACCTGCTGACCGACAGATGGACCAAAGTCCTCGCGGCCGAAGAGCATGAATTCAAACGCCCCTCCAAAAGCTACCCAAAACGCAAGTTGCTCCCCTGATTAGAGGAGGAGGCATATAAATCCTCATCACCAGCGCACAATACGGAAGACCGACCACCTCGTGGCCGCGACAGAGAGGCATCTAGGCCCCCACCAGAACCGTACCCCGGCACCGCTCGAAAAGCGCGAAGACACTGGGGAATGCGCCGGACTTGCGAGACATATTGGAGGACAAGGCAAGACAATCAAGATCGATCTACGGATGACGTGGGCGCCCCATGATGCGCGACGACTACCGTCGCGCCGGATACAGCAACTCCGGCCTGGCCGAACACAGTAAACAAAGCTCTCTTGAGCTACGTCGTGATATTGCCCAGTATAGAGGCGCTGCACACCCACTATGCTTCACAGATGAAGTAATGGATCATCAAATCCCTGAAGGGTTTAAACCCGTGAACATTGAATCCTACGATGGCACGACAGACCCCGCGGTTTGGATCGAAGACTATCTCCTTCATATCCATATGGCCCGCGGTGACAATCTCCACGCCATCAAATATCTCCCACTCAAGCTTAAAGGACCAGCTCGGCATTGGCTTAATAGCTTGCCAGCAGAGTCAATTGGGTGTTGGGAGGACCTGGAAGCTACATTCCTCGACAACTTCCAGGGCACATATGTGCGACCACCAGACGCCGATGACCTAAGCCACATAATTCAGCAGCCAGACGACACGGTTCTTAACAAAGAAAAATCAGATTGTTGACTATCCGGATGCAAAGGCCCTCGCAGCCTTCAAACACAACATCCGAGACGAGTGGCTGGCCCGGCACCTAGGACAGGAAAAGCCAAAATCCATGGAAGCCCTCACATCACTCATGACCCGCTTCTGTGCGGGAGAGGATAACTGGCTAGCCCGCAGTAACAACCTCAGCAAAAATTCTGGCAGTCCGGACAACAAGGACCGCAATGGCAGGTCGCGTCGCAACAAAAACAAACGCCGTGTTAATGGCGATAACACTGAGGATACGTCAGTCAATGCCGGATTCAGAGGCTCTAAACCCGGCCAGCGGAAAAAGCCATTCAAAAGAACTACTCCGGGTCCGTCCAATTTGGACCGAATACTCAACCGCTCTTGCCAGATACATGGCACCCCCGAAAAGCCAGCTAATCACACCAACATGGATTGTTGGGTATTCAAGCAGGCAGGCAAGTTAATTGCCGAAAACAATGACAAGGGGCTGCATAGCGATGACGAGGAAGAGACCCGGCCGCCGAACAGTAGAGGACAGAAGGGTTTTCCCCCACAAGTGCGGACGGTAAACATGATATACGCAACCCACATACTCAAGAGGGAGCGGAAGCGTGCACTTAGGGACGTATATGCGATGGAGCCAGTCGCCCCGAAGTTCAATCCATGGTCCTCTTGCCCGATCACTTTCGATCGAAGGGACCACTCCACCAGTATCCGCCCTGGCGGATTCACCGCATTGGTTTTAGACCCAATCATCGATGGATTTCACCTCACTAGAGTCCTGATGGACGGCGACAGGAGCCTGAACCTGCTTTATCAGGATACAATGCACAAGATGGGCATAGACCCCTCAAGGAGTAAACCTACAAAGACGACCTTCAAAGGCGTCATACCAGGTGTAGAGGCCAATTGTACAGGCTCAGTCACACTGGAAGTGGTCTTCGGATCCCCGAATAACTTCCGAAGAAGGAGTTAATCTTCAACATAGTCCCGTTCCGCAGTGGCTATCACGCTCTGCTCGAACGAACCGCGATTGCAAAGTTCAACGCGGTGCCGCATTATGCATACCTCAAGCTCAAGATGCCAGGCCCTCATGGAGTCATCATGGTCAACGGAAACACTGAACGCTCCCTCCGAACAGAGGAACACATAGCGGCTCTCGCGGCAGAAGTACAGAGCAGCCTCTTAAGGCAATTTTCGAGTCCGGCCGTTAAACGACCGGACATGGCCAAACGCACCCGGAGTAACATACATCAAGAGCACCTGGCACGTTCCGAGCACGCGTAGCAATGCGGCCCCAACCCCAGCCCTTGCATGATTGCAAGACTAGTCCTTCGCGTACATCATTACACTCTGGAGATACCATGGGCATAGGGGGAGGGGCACGACCACGACAGGCCCAGAGTGCGGCTCAACCAGACCAGGGGCTCCCAAGTGTGTCGCTCTTTTTCTTTTTTATTTTTTATCCACAGGACTCCATTCACCAGAGGCCCTGTCCGGCAGTGGACCTGCCGAACTCAAGATGCAACAGCCAGGGAAGGACAAAGGCTACGACGAACACTCAGGTGGTCTCCATTATGAGCATTAAATTTGTTTAATACACCATTCCGCAGCCTACGCCTGGAGGGGGACATGTTTAATAGTCCAATCCCTTGCTTACCGCACTATTTGTATCGTTCTGCATTCATAGCAGTACTTCTGGAATAAACAATGCATCACTTTTCGCTTATAATTGTATTCCTTTCTTACATATATGTTCATTTATGACATTTTGCATCCGTACACTTTGGTACGGCCGAATACACCAGGGGCTTATGTTCCCCGCATTATGGTGTGATAAGTCCGAACACTTTCACAAGTGCGGCACCCCGAACTTATAGCATTATATGCATCGGCTCCGAATCATGTCTTGGGTCAATAGTTGGGTTTGCCCGGCTCCCATGTTTTGGTACCTTACGTTCCGTTTTATCGGCTAAGGTAGCACTGGGAGAACCACTGCGATTGCACCCCGGTTGAGCTGGGCGAGCGTGTAACGCCCCGAGACCGACGCTCCAGAAGACTTCCAGCTATTCCGAGTTATGTCGTGTGATTTGTTTTGTTTGTGCATTCATCATGCCATCTCTTGCATTGCATCATGTCATCATGCCATCATATCATTAATTTTTAAAACTCACCTAAATAAATTGCATAGATTGTTGATCTATTTAAATCGAGGGATATTCACATGGTGATTTCTCTTTAAAACATATTCAAAGTCTCCTACAATTATTAGGGAGCTATAATAAAATTATTCCGTTTATTTGGAATTAACCATAACCCACTTGCAAAATATCCCATGCCTTTGTTATCTCAATTCTTGGTCTCCAACCTTGCCCATAATTTCTTTCATCATTTTCCGGAGCTCCACCAAAAATCCGAACATTTTTGGACGTTCCAAACTCCCACTTCCTATTTAAACTCTTTTGAATGTAATTCAAATGAGGTTGTATTCAGTCCCTTCGACACGTATCTTTGCAATTTTTCTGGATCAAGACCTTTTCGATGAGCCCAAGAAAATTAACTCCTTTCCCAAATTGCTTCTCTAACATCTTGTTTTCTCTCCTTTTCTTTCCTTCTATTATTTCTCTTCTGTTTTTGGAAGAGAGAGCAACCCACCAACTCTAGCCCGCAGCCCAGACCGGCCCAATTCCCCTTAAGCCCACCTAAACCACTGTTAACCCTAGCCCCGACCGATCCCAGCCCCCACGCTTATCTCTCCCTCTCGTTCCCTCTGCCCGCCGCCACACACACACGCATCGAGCCAGGGAGACGAGCTCCCTGCGCCCGATCCCCTCGCCGCCCTCCTGCTCGATCCGGCCCGAAACCGCCGCCGCGCCGCCTTCTTGCCTCTGCACCTCCCCTTCTCCTGCTCCTCCGCGACGCCCTGCTACCGGCCAAGTCCCGGCCTCCAACGTCAAGATCAGCCCCGAGCTGCTGCCGCATCGAGCTCTTCCCGACGCCTCCCATGGAGACAGTGCCGTGCTGCCGCTGCTCTTCCGACGCTCGTTCCCCATCATCTCCGTCGTCGCCTCCTCCTTGTCCAACTCCGGTGGCTTCACACCTGCATCTCCACCGGCGCCATCCATCCCCTCGCCCGCGCGTCTCCTCCACCAGCAGCCTGCAGCACCCAAGGGGAGCCGAGCTCCTCCCCGTCCCCATGGTGGTTGCTTCCTTGCAGCCGGCGTCCAAGCCCCGCTTCTCCTACCTCGCTGCTCGTCCCAGCCGCATTGACTACGCCCTTTGCGCCTCCTCTCTGCTTTGCCGTGGGCTGTAGTCTGCGCCAAGGCGCAGCGACCCCCTGCACACCAAGGCCTCCGTGCACCTCCTGCTCCCGTCGACCCTGCACCATGCCTCTGCCATCCATGAGATCGCGAAAACCGAGACCTCCTTGAACAGGAGCATTTCTTTTGGATCGCCAAGTACCGCACCGAGCGCCAAGTACCTCTACGGATGCACTGGACGTCTACGACAAGTGTACCTCTACATCCTGGAATCACCCAAGTACCTCGACGCCGAAGACCCGTGTACAACTAATGACACCCGTGGATTTCACCAAGTACCTCCACCGATGACCTGAACATCTATGTAACGGGTACAACTACCGTCGCCGTGTACCACTACTTCCACTACCGCCGACATGTACGACTACGAAACGTGAACAACTACTTCCCACGACGACCAGTGAACGACTACTTCCACTACGAACTCGATCCGCCCGAAATGCACGCTTCAAAGGTATAACGCCGAGACGATGCCCGTGAACGAATGCATGTTGTATGAGATGAACCGTATATTTGCATCGTGCCCGTTTGTTTCGTGCACGTTCCTCCTTATTTGCCATGCCGTCGACCCGTGGGAACCCGGTAACCGGGAGCACCCCACCATCTTGCATGACTCGCTCACGCTCACTTCCTTTTGCACCGGTATCTCCGTGAGCTACCGGAACCGATATGTTGCCGTGGCATCATTTTCGGATTCGTTGCCGTGGCACCCGTTTTGTTCCGCCATAGTGACCAAATGCTTCATAACATGCTTATGTCAACATTTTCATAAAAATTGCATAAAACTTGCATATGTCATCCGCATCAGGATAACAACAATTAAAATGTTTAAAATTGTTGCTTGCTTTAGATTGCTAAATAACATGGGGATTTTCTGGAAGTGTTGTTTGTGTTTCCGGCCTCATTTAAACTTGCCTAAATATGTAGTTTAATTATGCTTCACCTCTTGCCATGTTTAACAACACTTAATATTGTTTGGTACCATAACCGAGTGAGAAACTAAATAATTGATGTGGTGTTCCGTCAATATGCAACTCGTTGCATATTGAGCTCCACTTAAATTGTAGTGTTGTTTGCTTCACCTTGCCATGTCATGCCTCATTAAACCGGACATGCATCATACTTGTTTGTGCATCATGACATGTTTATGCTTGTGTGTTTACCATGTTGTTTGCTTCTTTCTGGTTTGCTTCTCTCGTTAGCTTCGGTTTCGTTCCGGAGTTGTGAGGATTCGTTCGACTACGTGCGTTTGTCTTCTTCATGGACTCGTTCTTCTTCCTTGCGGGATTTCAGGCAAGATGACCATTACCCTTGATATCACTTCTATCTTTGCTTGCTAGTTGCTCCGTTCTATCGCTATGCTGCGCTACCTATCACTTGTTTTACCAAGCCTCCCAAATTGCCATGTCAGCCTCTAACATTTTCACCCTTCCTAGCAAACCATTGCTTGGCTATGTTACCGCTTTGCTCAGCCCCTCTTACAGCGTTGCTAGTTGCAGGTGAAGTTGAAGATTGCTCCATGTTGGACAGGATTATGTTGGGATATCACAATATCTCTTATTTAATTAATGCATCTATATACTTGGTAAAGGGTGGAAGGCTCGGCCTTATGCCTGGTGTTTTGTTCCACTCTTGCCGCCCTAGTTTCCGTCATACCGGTGTTATGTTCCTTGATTTTGCGTTCCTTACGCGGTTGGGTGATTTATGGGACCCCCTTGACAGTTCGCTTTGAATAAAACTCCTCCAGCAAGGCCCAACATTGGTTTTAACATTTGCCACCTAAGCCTTTTTCCCTTGGGTTCTGCAGACTCAAGGGTCATCTTTATTTTACCCCCCGGGCCAGTGCTCCTTCGAGTGTTGGTCCAAACTAGAGCACTGTGCGGGACCATTCCTTGGCAACTTGGATTACGTCGGTACCTGTACGCTTAGCTTATCCGGTGTGCCCTGAGAACGAGATATGTGCAGCTCCTATCGGGATTTGTCGGCACAGCGGGTGGTCTTGCTGGTCTTGTTTTACCATTGTCGAAATGTCTTGTAAACCGGGATTCCGAGACTGATCGGGTCTTCCTGGGAGAAGGAATATCCTTCGTTGACCGTGAGAGCTTGTGATGGGCTAAGTTGGGACACCCCTGCAGGGTATAAACTTTCGAGAGCCGTGCCCGCGGTTATGTGGCAGATGGGAATTTGTTAATATCCGGTTGTAGAGAACTTGACACTTGACTTAACTAAAACGCATCAATCGCGTGTGTAGCCGTGATGGTCTCTTTTCGGCGGAGTCCGGGAAGTGAACACGGTTTTGGGTTATGTTTGACGTAAGTAGGAGTTCAGGATCACTTCTTGATCATTGCTAGCTTCACGACCGTTCCTTTGCTTCTCTTCTCGCTCTTATTTGCGTATGTTAGCTACCATATCATGCTTAGTCGTTGCTGCAACCTCACCACTTATCCATTCCTTACCCATAAGCTTAAATAGTCTTGATCTCGCGGGTTTTGAGATTGCTGAGTCCTCGTGACTCACCAGATACTATCACAACAGTTGCAGGTGCCAATGATACCAGTGCAGAGGATGATACCTAGCTCAGATGGGAGCTCAACGAAGATCTTAGTTGTTGCTATGTTTGTTTCATGTTGATCAGTAGTGGAGCCAAGTTGGGACGATCGGGGATCTAGCAGTTGGGTTATCTTCTTTTCTTTTGGCTTCGTCCGTAGTCGGACTATGTGTGTACTATGAATGATGTATGATTTATTTAAGTACTTGTGTGAAGTGGCGATTGTAAGCCAACTCTTTATCCCAGTCTTGTTCATTACATGGGATTGTGTGAATATGACCCTTCTTGCGACAAAACCACAATACGGTTATGCCTCTAAGTCGTGCTTCGACACGTGGGAGATATAGCCGCATCGTGGGTGTTACGAGTTGGTAATCAGAGCCATCCCCGACTTAGGAGCCCCCTGCTTGATCGAATCGTTGGCGTTGTTGAGTCTAGAACAAAAATGTTTTGAGTCTTAGGATTATATATATCAGAGAGTAGGATTCTTTTTACTCCTCAGCCCCTTCGTCGCTCTGGTGAGGCCTCCTGACGTAGATGTTTTGTCTTTCCTCGCCTCAAATTTCACTAAATTTTTTTAGGCTCACACGGGTATCTTGGGATCGTTCCGATATTCTTATGACGAGAACATAGTTCTTGGTGCCTCCTGACATTTAGGGGTTGTGGCAGTGTCCCGAGGAGTTGAGCTCCGAGGTGTTGTCGTCATAATTTTATCGTTGCAGTTCTGGAATACCTGAGTTTTGCCGACATCAAAAATCTCTTTTATGCAGTTGTTGGTGAGATAACCTCGACGCCACCTAGTACTGGGGAGTTCGGGAGTATTGCCATAGCTCATATAATGGATGCTTTTCGAAGGTTGAGGTACACGATTTCCGAAGGTTTCTTGGTTATGTGTTGACGGATGGATACAACTTGGATGTAGGGATTGTTAGTTTTGGGTGATATATATATATTGCTTCCCCTGTATCCCCAACACCAGATTGCATAACCAGAAAGTTTCGGGAGTTTTATAGGTGGGAATTCAAGTAGCTCTAGTTTTTTTCTTTCAAACAGATGCATGATATGAGATTGGGGTTCGACGTCTAGTGGTCCGCCTATCCACAGTCGTTTTTTACAGTGGTCTCGTTGTGTCTTAAAGAACCCTTGGCTATTCTGGTTCGGGGACACTTCGTATGTCATGTGCACTGCCTTGTACATGATGGTGTTGTACGATCGAGCCCGTGTGGGCCCCACCACAAAAACTTCGGACAAAATCTCTATCATATGTTTGTTCCGGCTTATTTTGCAAGCCAAATCCTTTGTTTTGTTTTATTTGTGGTATTCGAGTTGCTTCAAAGTCAAGTGTTGATTCCATACCTTTTCTAAACGGTGTTCTCATATTCCTATGTGAATACTAATCCTTCTTGATCTTCGAGTTTGTCATCTCAATTTCTTCTCAACCAGTGTGCTTCTTTTCAGGTGGGATCCGATCATTTCAACATCCGCAAGATCAATTTTAAGTTTTCTCAACGGTGTTTGTTCCATCTTCCCCAAGTTGCCTTTGTTTTCCCGCCCTCCCACCCTTTTCTTCAAGGACTCAGATTTCTTAATCAAGTATCCTTTTATTGATGCGAAGTCTGTACATTCTTTTCCGTCAATGTTCTTATCCGGTGATTCTCAGGAAGATACTAACGGAGCTTCAAGTTTATTATTCTTCGTCTCTTTTCTTCTCCGGTGGATTCAATTCAAGCTTTCGGTTTTCATCATATTCCTTTCCTCGTTTCTAATGCTTTCTCATGCCGATGCACCTCTTAATCATTCACTTCTCGCTATTCATTTGTTCCGGAGTGCTTAAGATTTTCTCAGGAAGATTTGTGTTTCCATTCTCAATCCGTTCAAGTTACTTTCAGGTTGTTACCTCATTTAAGCCATTTATTTCAACCGGTGCAATCTCTCTTGTCAAGCAATCTTTTCAACGGCGTTTTCTTTTGAGTGGGCCATAACCCACATGTTTTTTTCCAGGATCTTACCTGACTCTTCTAATTCTTTCTGGAGTTATTCTCAAATTCATTGCAAAGTTTGATGTAAGAATGAATTATCATCAGTCAAATGTCTTTCTCCAAGATCTTTCAAATTCTTTTAATTGTTGGTTCAACCTTTCTAATTGCCATTCCGGAGTGCCTCAACAATTCATGGTGGTGTTTCTCATCGTCATTCTCGAATTTTGAAGACCGAAGAACAGTTCCTCTTAAATCCTTACCCGTTCTTCCAGAGATTCATGGTTCTAGCTTGATGCCATCCTCTCATAATTGTTTTTGATTGTGACAATTCTTTTCACCCATCCGGAGCATTTCATGAGTTATTTCTATTTCTTTCCTCCAAAGGCCATCATGTTATAATTCTTCATTCTCAGCGTGTAGCTATCGTTCTCCAAATCTTACCGGTGAATCGTTTAAATATCCTCTAATCAGTTCATGTTCTCTTCGTTCTCATGTATCCAAATCCCTTCAAGTATCTTCAATCATTTTCAAATTCTTCCTGGTTAATTGTGCCTTTACTACTTTCATTTTCAATTCTTATGGTGGTTCTTTCAAGATTTTTTTTTTGATTATCATATTAATTCATTCGTTCTTTTCAATCCTACCGGTGGTTCATGAAGACCTTCTCAAGTTTACGCTATATCTCTCTTAATCCTTTTTCAATGGGAATAAGTAGTATGCCAAATCCGTTGCTTGTCATCAATTTAAATTGGTGAAGGATAGTCATAACGTAATTCTTATTATTGTTTCATCCAAGTAATCTAGTTTCTTCTTTCCAGAGTTGTTCATCATGTCACATTTCTCAGTTAGAGATGCTTCATCTTTTCTTTTACCGGAGTTCTTCATGGAGGCTCTACATGGTGGGTCGTCAAGGATTCTTTTCATTCTTCAATTGTACTTCAAGATTTCTCTCGAAGTTAAGGTCAGCCAAGCTATACTCTAAAAATAAACGTGGTGTTCACCACACGTTTGTTTTGGGGAGTTCAAGTATTCTTCATCATGCATTCCAAAGTGCAATTCTTTCTACCTTATCTTTTGAGATGGTGTTATGTCACTCTTAACAATTTCCCTTGGTTATTCAAGTTGTCAAGATTGAGGTATTTTAAATCCATCAATCTCCTTGTTGGAGTTATCTTGTGTCATAATTCACCTAAAGCCTTCCCTAAAGAATGTAGCTATTTGTGGTGCTTATCAATGATCCAATTTTCTCCTTCTCATCTCGGTGAAGAAGTTTTTCATCTCTTTGGTGCTCTCAATCAAATCAATGGTTTCCATTAGTGGCCGGTTGTCACCTCATAGTCTTGAGATGTTTTCCATAAGCCCACTACAAGCTTATTCGTTTGTTGTTGGTTTTCCAACAACTCCGTTATAACCTTCTTGGAAGGGTGCTTGGCATTTTCTTCTCCATTCTGTTATTCCAATGATCTATCTTCTATTATTTCTTTCGGAGGCATTGTGATGTTGCTCTCTTCACTCCTCTTCTCGAATTGAGGATCGTGTTCTTTTCATGCTTATCCATTTAACCGGGGTGTTGTGTTCTCATTCAAGTTCTTTCATCTTATCAAGTTTTGCCTCCCGTTTCAATCGGAGTGCTGTCTGAAATCCTTCTTACCCCTTGTGCCATTCTTTCAATAGTTCTGGAGGCAGTGTGTAGTTGATTTCATCAAGTATCATTCCATCTTCTCAAGTTCATGTTCCATTCCTTCCATGTTCAACCAGGGTGCTGCCCGAATTCTTTCTCTCTCATCTTGTTTTAACCAGAGTGGTTTCAAATTCTATCTTGTCCATTAAACTCTTGGTTCGTGTCTTTGCAATCTTCAAGTTCTCGTAATGTTCCTTGTTCCTCTTTTCTAACCGATTGTTTGCAATCTCGATCATCTCTGTTGTAGTCTTTCTTTTAAATTGCTCAACCTCCCAAGGTTCGTGGTGTCACTCATTGGTCGAAGAAGCAACTTAGTTTACCCTCTTCTCTTCCTCTTCCGTTTCTCTCCGGTGCCATCCTAGATCTCGGGACGAGATCCTCTTGTAGTGGTGGAGTGTTGTAACGCCCCGAGACCGACGCTCCAGAAGACTTCCAGCTATTCCGAGTTTTGTAGTGTGATTTGTTTTGTTTGTGCATTCATCATGCCATCTCTTGCATTGCATCATGTCATCATGCCATCATATCATTAATTTTTAAAACTCACCTAAATAAATTGCATAGATCGTTGATCTATTTAAATCGAGGGATATTCACATGGTGATTTCTCTTTAAAACATATTCAAAGTCTCCTACTATTATTAGGGAGCTATAATAAAATTATTCCGTTTATTTGGAATTAACCATAACCCACTTGCAAAATATCCCATGCCGTTGTTATCTCAATTCTTGGTCTCCAACCTTGCCCATAATTTCTTTCATCATTTTCCGGAGCTCCACCAAAAATCCGAGCATTTTTGGACCTTCCAAACTCCCACTTCCTATTTAAACTCTTTTGAATGTAATTCAAATGAGGTTGTATTCAGTCCCTTTGACACGTATCTTTGCAATTTTTCTGGATCAAGACCTTTTCGATGAGCCCAAGAAAATTAACTCCTTTCCCAAATTGCTTCTCTAACATCTTGTTTTCTCTCCTTTTCTTTCCTTCTATGATTTCTCTTCTGTTTTTGGAAGAGAGAGCAACCCACCAACTCTAGCCCGCAGCCCAGACCGGCCCAATTCCCCTTAAGCCCACCTAAACCACTGTTAACCCTAGCCCCGACCGATCCCAGCCCCCACGCATATCTCTCCCTCTCGTTCCCTCTGCCCGCCGCCACACACACACGCATCGAGCCAGGGAGACGAGCTCCCTGCGCCCGATCCCCTTGCCGCCCTCCTCCTCGATCCGGCCCGAAACCGCCGCCGCCGCACCTTCTTGCCTCTGCACCTCCCCTTCTCCTGCTCCTCCACGACGCCCTACTGCCGGCCAAGTCCCGGCCTCCAACGTCAAGATCAACCTGAGCTGCTGCCGCATCGAGCTCTTCCCGACGCCTCCCATGGAGACAGTGCCGTGCTGCCGCTGCTCTTCCGACACTCGTTCCCCATCATCTCCGTCGTTTCCTCCTCCTTGTCCAACTCCGGTGGCTCCACACCTGCATCTCCACCGGCGCCATCCATCCCCTCGCCCGCGCGTCTCCTCCACCAGCAGCCTGCAGCACCCAAGGGGAGCCGAGCTCCTCCCCGTCCCCATGGTGGTTGCTTCCTTGCAGCCGGCGTCCAAGCCCCGCTTCTCCTACCTCGCTGCTCGTCCCAGCCGCATTGACTACGCCCTTTGCGCCTCCCCTCTGCTTTGCTGTGGGCTGCAGTCTGCGCCAAGGCGCAGTGACCCCCTGCACACCAAGGCCTCCGTGCACCTCCTGCTCCCGTCGACCCTGCACCATGCCTCTGCCATCCATGAGATCGCGAAAACCGAGACCTCCTTGAACAGGAGCATTTCTTTTGGATCGCCAAGTACCGCACCGAGCGCCAAGTACCTCTACGGATGCACTGGACGTCTACAACAAGTGTACCTCTACATCCTGGAATCGCCAAGTACCTCGACGCCGAAGACCCGTGTACAACTAATGACACCCATGGATTTCACCAAGTACCTCTACCGACGACCTGAACATCTACGTAACGGGTACAACTACCGTCGTCGTGTACCACTACTTCCACTACCGCCGACATGTACGACTACGA
Source organism: Triticum aestivum (assembly GCF_018294505.1). Taxonomy (NCBI): domain Eukaryota; kingdom Viridiplantae; phylum Streptophyta; class Magnoliopsida; order Poales; family Poaceae; genus Triticum; species Triticum aestivum. The sequence goes on along the minus strand of NC_057807.1, from coordinate 196,705,973 downwards.
AACGTGAACAACTACTTCCCACGACGACCCGTGAACGACTACTTCCACTACGAACTCGATCCGCCCGAAATGCACGCTTCGAAGGTATAACGCCGAGACGATGCCCGTGAACGAATGCATGTTGTATGAGATGAACCGTATGTTTGCATCGTGCCCAGTTGTTTCGTGCACGTTCCTCCTCGTTTGCCATGCCGTCGACCCGTGGGAACCCGGTAACCGGGAGCACCCCACCATCTTGCATGACTCGCTCACGCTCACTTCCTTTTGCACTGGTATCTCCGTGAGCTACCGGAACCGATATGTTGCTGTGGCATCATTTTCGGATTCGTTGCCGTGGCACCCGTTTTGTTCCGCCATAGTGACCAAATGCTTCATAACATGCTTATGTCAACATTTTCATAAAAATTGCATAAAACTTGCATATGTCATCCGCATCAGGATAACAACAATTAAAATGTTTAAAATTGTTGCTTGCTTTAGATTGCTAAATAACATGGGGATTTTCCGGAAGTGTTGTTTGTGTTTCCGGCCTCATTTAAACTTGCCTAAATATGTAGTTTAATTATGCTTCACCTCTTCCCATGTTTAACAACACTTAATATTGTTTGGTAGCATAACCGAGAGAGAAACTAAATAATTGATGTGGTGTTCCGTCAATATGCAACTCGTTGCATATTGAGCTCCACTTAAATTGTAGTGTTGTTTGCTTCACCTTGCCATGTCATGCCTCATTAAACCGGACATGCATCATACTTGTTTGTGCATCATGACATGTTTATGCTTGTGTGTTTACCATGTTGTTTGCTTCTTTCCGATTTGCTTCTCTCATTAGCTTCGGTTTCGTTCCGGAGTTGTGAGGATTCGTTCGACTACGTGCGTTTGTCTTCTTCATGGACTCGTTCTTCTTCCTTGCGGGATTTCAGGCAAGATGACCATTACCCTTGATATCACTTCTATCTTTTCTTGCTAGTTGCTCCGTTCTATCGCTATGCTGCGCTACCTATCACTTGTTTTACCAAGCCTCCCAAATTGCCATGTCAGCCTCTAACATTTTCACCCTTCCTAGCAAACCATTGCTTGGCTATGTTACCGCTTTGCTCAGCCCCTCTTACAGCGTTGCTAGTTGCAGGTGAAGTTGAAGATTGCTCCATGTTGGACAGGATTATGTTGGGATATCACAATATCTCTTATTTAATTAATGCATCTATATACTTGGTAAAGGGTGGAAGGCTCGGCCTTATGCCTGGTGTTTTGTTCCACTCTTGCCGCCCTAGTTTCCGTCATACCGGTGTTATGTTCCTTGATTTTGCGTTCCTTACGCGGTTGGGTGATTTATGGGACCCCCTTGACAGTTCGCTTTGAATAAAACTCCTCCAGCAAGGCCCAACATTGGTTTTAACATTTGCCACCTAAGCCTTTTTCCCTTGGGTTCTGCAGACTCAAGGGTCATCTTTATTTTACCCCCCGGGCCAGTGCTCCTTCGAGTGCTGGTCCAAACGAGAGCATTGTGCGGGACCATTCCTTGGCAACTTGGATTACGTCGGTAGCTGTACGCTTAGCTTATCCGGTGTGCCCTGAGAACGAGATATGTGCAGCTCCTATCGGGATTTGTCGGCACAGCGGGTGGTCTTGCTGGTCTTGTTTTACCATTGTTGAAATGTCTTGTAAACCGGGATTTCGAGACTGATCGGGTCTTCCTGGGAGAAGGAATATCCTTCGTTGACCGTGAGAGCTTGTGATGGGCTAAGTTGGGACACCCCTGCAGGGTATAAAGTTTCGAGAGCCGTGCCCACGGTTATGTGGCAGATGGGAATTTGTTAATATCCGGTTGTAGAGAACTTGACACTTGACTTAACTAAAATGCATCAACCGCGTGTGTAGCCGTGATGGTCTCTTTTCGGCGGAGTCCGGGAAGTGAACACGGTTTTGGGTTATGTTTGACGTAAGTAGGAGTTCAGGATCACTTCTTGATCATTACTAGCTTCACGATCGTTCCTTTGCTTCTCTTCTTGCTCTTATTTGCGTATGTTAGCCACCATATCATGCTTAGTCGCTGCTGCAACCTCACCACTTATCCATTCCTTACCCATAAGCTTAAATAGTCTTGATCTCGCGAGTTTTGAGATTGCTGAGTCCTCGTGACTCACCAGATACTATCACAACAGTTGCAGGTGCCGATGATACCAGTGCAGAGGATGCTACCTAGCTCAGATGGGAGCTCAACGAAGATCTTAGTTGTTGCTATGTGTTGTTTCTTGTTGATCAGTAGTGGAGCCCAGTTGGGATGATCGGGGATCTAGCAGTTGGGTTATCTTCTTTTCTTTTGGGTTCGTCCGTAGTCGGACTATGTGTGTACTCTGAATGATGTATGATTTATTTAAGTACTTGTGTGAAGTGGCGATTGTAAGCCAACTCTTTATCCCAGTCTTGTTCATTACATGGGATTGTGTGAAAATGATGCTTCTTGCGACAAAACCACAATGCGGTTATGCCTCTAAGTCGTGCTTCGACACGTGGGAGATATAGCCGCATCGTGGGTGTTACAGAGCGCCTCACTGGAGAAAGCTAAAACTGACCGTCATGATAAGGCGAGAGCTGGTCGCTATTCGAGAGGTCTTTTCGAGTCCCTAAAGACTTATGACGCTTAGAGCGAGGAACCGGCTTTGTCCGGCCCAGGCGTGGATAGCGCCCCAAACTCGGTCTTCCGAACACTAGGGGCTTTGCCGAAATTTAGAATTATAGAATTCTATGGCTAAGTGAGAGTGTTCAAGCATTATAAGTCCGGTTGCCTTGTTCGTCGTGTTGAGCGCCTCCCTAGATGGACCCAAAAATGGGAACAAGAGCGCCCAAGTTTATCCCGAACACCCCAGCACTCGTGGCATGGGGGCTGAAGCCGACGACTTGCCATCTCTCAGATTTGATAAACGACCGCACATAAGGTAATATTTTAAATTAATAAGCGTCGCTTAGCGCATATGAACAAAGTTTTCAGCGCACAGGATAACACATTGCGAGTCTACTCAAATATTACATCTTTGGAGCACTCATCCGCAATCTTGCGGGCACCCTTCAGGACACTCTTATAATACATTTCGGGCATGCGATACTCCTTGCCCGCCGGCGGCGCGTCCGTCAGAAGCTTCTCAGCATCCAGCCTGCCCCAGTGCACTTTTGCACAGGCAAGGGCCCGGCGGGCACCTTCAATGCAGGCAGAGCGCTTGACGACTTCCACCCAGGGACACGCATCCACCAGCCGCCGTACCAGGCCGAAGTAGCTCCCAGGCATGGCCTCCCCGGGCCACAGCCGAACTATGAGGCCCTTCATGGCCTGTTTGGCAACCTTGTGGAGCTCGACCAGCTGCTTCAGCTGGTCACTAAGGGGCACCGGATGTCCGGCCTCAGCATACTGAGAACAGAAGACCTTCTCCGTCGAGCTCCCCTCCTCGGCCCGGTAGAATGCGGCAGCATCGGACACGCTGCGAGGCAGATCTGCAAACGCTCTTGGAGATCTCTGAATTCGGGAAAGTAACAGGTAATTCACATTCACATGCTTGCTTTGCATGAAAAATGCCTTACCCGCCGCTATTTTCTTCACCGCCTCAATCTCCTGGAGGGCCTTATGGGCTTCGGCCTTAGCGGCTTGGCACTCTCAAGAGCCGAAGCAAGCTCGGACTCTCGAGTCTTCGAGTCGCGCTCCAAGCTCTCATGCTTTTCCACGAGAACCTGGAGCTCTTGCCGCACCTCTGCCACCCGCGCCTCCTGCTTCTCTTGCTCAGCTTGTTCCGCGGCCGCATTACGCTCGGCCGCGGACATGGCCTCCTTCAGGGTCGCCACCTCGTTCGTGGCCCCTGCAGTGCCCACGTTATCCTTGTTATTTCTCTTGCAACCAAAATCCTTTTCTGTAAGGTACAAATTTAATACGGTGTTACTCACCTTCTTTGTCCTCGAGCTGCTTCTTGGCAAGGCCGAGCTCGTTCTCGGACCGCTCGAGGTTCTGCTTCAAAGCATCGACCTCCGCAGTCAGTGCGGCAGAGGTCAGTAGCGCAGCCTGCAATCCCATATTGACATAATTTTTAGAACTCCTGCGTATATCTTTTTAGATCCTCAGTCCGTCTTTTCTTTCCGAACACCGAACCGAGCATCAGGGGCTACTGTCTATGCGGTATTATATTACAGATCTTAGATTTCTTACCTCAAAGCCTGTTAGATGGCTGCTGCAGGCTTCGGTCAGCCCGCTCTTGGCGAGCTGAACCTTCTGAATCACCGCACTCATGATAATGCGGTGTTCTTCCTCGATGTAAGCGCCGTTGAGCGCCTCCAACAAGTTGTCCAGCGCCTCCGGTTGGACGGAGGCCGCCGGTGTCACGGTGCCCTTCTTACGAAGGGGCCGCCTGCCGGACTCCGGAAGCACTGCGGGTTCCGGTGCGGAGTCCGGTGCGAAGTCCGGGAGGTTGCCCAGTGGCACCTCCTGAGCCTCCCCCTCCTAGTGGGTCCCCTCCTGGGATCCCACCTCGGCGTCATCAGCGTCACGAGGGGTGGAGGCAGTCGGAATGGAATCCACATCCGACGGAGCCAAGGACCCACTCGATGAAGCGGGAAGATCGTCCTCGGCCGGACTACAGGTTGTATGCGGCATTAGAAGGACACTACATGGCAAAAAGAGAAATTATAAATCATTCAGGAATCCGGATACTTACGATCTTGGCAGGGGCTTGGCCCTCGAGGGCCACTCCTCGTCGCCGTCGCCGGCGTTGGCGGAGCAGTCCGGAGGAAGGGTCCTTCCCTTTTTGGACCCTTCGGCCTCCCTCGTTGGGGAAGCCTTCCTCTTCTTCTCTCCCCCCTCTTGGGGAGAGGCCTCTTTCTCCTCCTCGTCTTCAGGGGAGGAGTCCGCCTCGGAGCCATCGGACGACGAGTCCGATACCACCTGGCGCCGGGAACTTCTTCAGGTTCCCGTGGCCTTCTTCTTGGCCTTCTTCTCCGGCACCACGTAAAGTGCCAGAACCAGCAGCCCCGTTAAACGGGTGTCCGCTGGGTCTTCGGGAAGGGGAGCCGGACAGTTAACTTGTCCGGACGTCTTCTACCAGTCCTGTTAAAGGCATTGGGAGTTTTTAGATCCCACATAGAATCAAACTATGAAAGAAATGAGTGTCCCATAAAGGATAACATAGCTTACCTCGCTGGCCGGGCGCTGCATGCTGAATCCGCGATCTTTAGTCGCGGATGCGGGGGCTTCTCTGCCCTTGAATAGCACCCTCCAGGAAGCTTCGTACATCGTGTCGAAGAGCCCGCTTAGGGTTCGGTGCTGTGCTGGATCAAACTCCCACAAATTGAAGGCCCGTTGCTGGCAGGGGAGAATTCGGCGGACGAGCATGACCTGGATCACGTTGACAAGCTTAAGCTTCTTGTTCACCAGGGTCTGGAGACAGGACTGGAGTCCGGTCAGCTCCTCCGAACTACCCCATAGCAAGCCCTTCTCTTTCCAAGAGGTGAGCTGCATGGGGGTACCAGATCTGAACTCGGGGACCGCCGCCCATTTAGGGTCACACGGCTCGGTGATGTAGAACCACCCCGATTGCCACCCCTTGACGGACTCCACGAAGGCACCCTCGAGCCAGATGACGTTAGGAATTTTGCCCACCATGGCGCCTCCGCACTCCGCTTGGACGCCCTTCACCACCTTCGGCTTGACATTGAAGGTATTTCACAAGCCGAAGTGGGGCTGGATGCAGAGGAAACCTCGCACACGATGATAAACGCCGAGATGTTGAGGATGAAGTTTGGCGCCAGATCGTGGAAGTCCAGGCCGTAGTAATACATGAGCCCCCGAACGAAAGGGTGAAGTGGGAAGCCCAGTCCGCGGAGGAAGTGGGGAAGAAATACGACCCTCTCATGGGGCCTGGGGGTGGGGATGAGCTGCCCCTCGTCGGGCAGCCGGTGCGTGATGTCGCCGGACAGGTATCCGGCGCCGCGCAGCTTCTCGATGTGCCCCTTCGTAACGGAGGAGGCCATCCACTTGCCTCCCGCTCCGGACATGGCTGAAGAAGGTTGAGGCGAGATGTGCGGACCTGGGCGCTGGAGCTCGAGTGCGCGGAGATGGATAAGAAAAGGAGGAAGAAGGTGTAGGTAAAAAAGGCGGATCCTTATCCCCTTATATATGGGTTGGGTTACCCACGTCCGTATTGATGAGAATCTCGGAATAAGGGGAACACAATCTCTGCTTTGACAAGACGTCCCAAGGAAACCGCTTCACTAAACGCGCTGAGGTGGTATGATAAAAACGATTCAAGTAAAGGCTTGGTAGTGGTGTGACGTCACGCCACAGAATACGTCAGCAGATTGGACTTGTGTACATATTATTCTCTCTACGGTGGTATGTGGAATTTATTTTGTAGAGCCGGACACTATCCTGGTGTTCACAATCTTCAATGAATTATTCGGAGGAGGAACCTGCCTTGCAATGCCGAAGACAATATGCACGCCGGACTCATCGTCATTGAAGCCTGGTTCAGGGGCTACTGAGGGAGTCCTGGACTAGGGGGTGTCCGGATAGCCGGACTATCATCGTCGGCCGGACTCCAAGACTATGAAGATCCAAGATTGAAGACTTCGTCCCGTGTCCGGATGGGACTTTCCTTGGCGTGGAAGGCAAGCTTGGCAATACGGATATGTAGATCTCCTACCATTGTAACCGGCTCTGTGTAACCCTAGCCCTCTCCGGTGTCTATATAAACCGGTGGGTTTTAGTCCGTAGGACGAACAACCATTACAACGATCATACCATAGGCTAGCTTCTAGGGTTTAGCCTCCTTGATCTCGTGGTAGATCCACTCTTGTACTACCCATATCATCAATATCAATCAAGCAGGAGTAGGGCTTTACCTCCATCGAGAGGGCCCGAACTTGGGTAAAAACATCATGTCCCTTGTCTCCTGTTACCATCCGCCTAGACGCACAGTTCCGGACCCCCTACCCGAGATCCGCCGGTTTTGACACCGACAGCACCCTCGAGCCAGGTGACGATGGGCATCTTGCCCACCATGGCACCTCCGCATTCCGCTTGACGGCCGCCCACTACCTTCGGCTTGACATTGAAGGTCTTTAGCCATAAGCAGAAGTGGGGATGGATGCAGAGGAAGGCCTTGCACACGACAATAAATGCCGAGATGTTGAGGATAAAATTTGGGGCCAGATCATGGAAATCCAGGCCATAGTAAAACATCAGCCCTCGGACAAATGGGTGGAGTGGGAAGCCCAGTCCGTGGAGGAAATGGGGAAGGAACACTACCCTCTCATGGGGCCCGGGGGTGGGGATGAGCTGCACCTCGTCGGGGAGCCGGTGCGCGATATCGCTGGACAAATATCCGGCCTTGCGCAGCTTTTTGATGTGCCCCTCCGTGACGAAGGAGGACATCCACTTGCCTCCCGCTCCGGACATGGTTGGAGAAGGTTGAGGTGTGATGTGCGGACTTGGGCGCTGGAGCTCGAGTGTGCGGAGATGGATAAGCACAGGAGGAAGAAGGCGTAGGTGAAAAGGTGGATCCTTATCCCCTTATATATGGGCGGACGAAACTATGCGTCCCCACCAGCCCGGTAAAACTCGCTTATCTCCCAAGCGCCGCAATCAATGGCGCGGTTGGGTTACCCACGTCCGTGTTGATGAGAATCCCGGAATAAGGGGACACGATCTCTGCTTTGACAAGATGTGCCAAGGAAACCGCTTCGCTAAATGCGCTGAGGTGGAACTATAAAAACGATTCGAGTAAAGGCTTGGACGTGGTGTGATGTCATGCCATGAAATACGTCAGTAGATTGAACTTGTGTAAATATTATTCTCTCTACGGTGGTATGTGGAATTTATTTTGCAGAGCCGGACACTATCCTGGTGTTCAAAATCTTCTATGAATTATTTGGAGGAGGAAACCGCCTTGCAATGCCGAAGACAATATGCGCGTCGGACTCGTTGTCATTGAAGCCTGGTTCAGGGGCTACTGAGGGAGTTCTGGACTAGGGGGTGTCCGGATAGCCGAACTATCATCATTGGCCGGACTCCAAGACTATGAAGATACAAGATTGAAGACTTCGTCCCATGTCCGGATGAGATTTTCCTTGGCGTGGAAGGTAAGCTTGGCGATACAGATATGTAGATCTCCTACCATTGTAACCGACTCTGTGTAACCCTAGCCCTCTCCGGTGTCTATATAAACTGGAGGGTTTTAGTCCGTAGGACGAACAACAATCATACCATAGGCTAGCTTCTAGGGTTTAGCCTCCTTGATCACGTGGTAGATCTCCTCTAGTACTACCCATATCATCAATATCAATCAAGCAGGAGTAGGGTTTTACCTCCATCAAGAGGGCCCGAACCTGGGTAAAAACATCGTGTCCCTTGTCTCCTGTTACCATCCACCTAGACGCACAGTTCGGGACCCCCTACCCGAGATTCGCCGGTTTTGACACCGACAGGGCCTCTTGAGCTCTGCTGCAGCACGCTGACTACGGTACCCCCGCGACCGGAGCGGAGGTCGAGGTCGTCGCTCCGGGAAAGGTCTACATGACCCGGGGCTGGGGCAAGGTCGCCCGGGTCTGCCGAATAGGAGGTTCCCTCGTAATTCATCTCGAATACGACGGCGCCTCCCTGATGCTCTTCAAGGTCTTCGACGCGGAAGGACGCTGGCTGGAGTGCTGCCCCAGAGGAGGCGGCCAGGGCGGCGGCATGGCCCTCCGCTTCCTCAGTGGATTCTCTGGCAGTAGCGAACGTGCTAGGGAGTCCAGCGACTCTCCCGAGCTTCTCGTGACTCCGGAGACGAGCAACGACAGCTACGAGCCCCCGAGCTCGCGTCGCACCCGGAGCAAGGCTGCTGCATCAGGCTGCCGACGCGGCTGATCTGGATGGGGTTGGCGCCGGCGCTAGGTGGCCCACGTTTGATGATGGCGTCGGCCATGGAGGCATATGTAGCCATGGCTCCTTAGGATTTGCGTCTTTTGTTTCCTGCGAGGAATCAAGGAAGTACCCCGTGGGGGCATGTAAAGCCTCTGTTGTGTCTTTTGTTGATATCATCCTTATTATGAAGTGGTGCAAGATGCTTGTCCTGTCTCGGCTCGGTTCCCCCTTTCTAACCTCGTGAGGGCTTGGTGCTCTACGCTGACAGGTCCCGGTCTCCAGGCAGGCTTCAGCTGTCGCTGGTATGCCAGGTCGCGATGTCGTGGTCAAGGCCAGGAGGTGAGCGGCCCGAGGTCCAGTAAGAGCCCCTGAGGCGCGATGCTCAGGAGGTCCCCTTTAGCCCTCAAGAAGCCGCCGCAAGGCGAGAAAGGAAGGCACCGTCGCCGTCACAGGGCCGCATTAAGTGAGGGTTTGGTGTCCCGTCGATTAGCTGTTCCAGGAGCGTGACTTATCTCGGAAGCTTGGAGCCGTTCCTTCGCGAGGTGCCGGACCTGCGTGTCGGCAGCTGGGACGTCATTGGGTCAGGCCTTCGTGAGCTTCTCCTCCCCTCCCCGCACTCTCCTTCGTGCTCTATGTCCTCAGGTCCCGGCCCTCGAGCGAGCTCAGCCGCCGCCGGTATGCCATGTCGCGATGCCGTGGACAAGGCGAGGGGGTGAGGGCTTGAGAGCCAGTAAGAGCTCCTGAGTCGTGATGCTTAGGAGCTCCCCTTTTAACGCGCGAGCGGATCTTACGGGTAGGAGAGAGAGAGAGAGAGCTCCCGACGCCCCCCACGTTATTCCTCAGGTGGACCCTGTAAACCAACACGAGAGAAGCAAGGATTGCCATTACGATTGCCGGCCAGCCATTGGTTTCCCCGAGTGAGTGATGAGGGCACTAAGGGCCTGGTGAGGTAGCGCTTTGTGGGGTGCCGCGGCCAGAGCTCGACCACTCAGATTTCTCAACGTTGCAGGGACGGACCCATGCACAAGCACCGTACCAGTGCGAGCGGCTCCAAGGGCAGATGTCAATCGAGGAGGCGATTATCACAGGCAGGTTAAGCATGAAGGCAGACCATCTTAGGTAGATGCAGGAAGGGTACATGCAACTGGGTCAGGCCCGAGCGGCTCAGGGATGATGCAGCCCGAGGGGCACCCCCAGCAAAGTAAGCTAAATACATAAGCAAAACGGATACATGCCGCAGGGACGGACCCACACGTCCTGGGAATAATGCAGCCCTGAGGGCGCTCCCAGCTGAAATGAAACTCGAAAGGTGTCACCTGATATCATTGTAGAGCGGGTGTTGGGGTAGCTAACGATGCGCGGTGAAGAAGCCAATCCTAACAAGCCATCGGAGCCCTGAGCCTCGGGAGGCTCTGGGGGTCCGGGCGGCTCCTCAAAGTCCATCTCCATCTCCGCCTGGAAGGTGCGGTGCCTGACCTCCTGAGCTTCCAGAATGCTCCGCATCAGGCACTGGTGAGTAGCAGCCGTGTTTGGCAGGCCGAACGACATGCAAACGTAGCTGCGTGGTGGACCCTCGCAGTGTCCCGCGCGCGAAGGCCAGAAACGCTCCTGAGACGCGGCTTGGTTGAGCCCTGGGTAGTCGATGCAGACGCACAGCCTGCCATGCTCGCCTGGATGGGGAGCTACGCTGGGAAGCGGCAATTGCCACCCATGACACTCGATTCTTGCAGCTCCTGAGCGACCTTGGTGATGAACTCCTGAGCGATGGGCCCTCCTTGCCTCATGCCTTCCCGAGGGAAACATGCCGGGAAGCACGCCTCCAAGTGGTGCCCGAGCAACTCCCTCGTGATCTTGGCAAAGTCAGAGGCCCTCCAGGAGAGAGCCCCCGAGCCTTGCCCGAGGAGGGCGCCGGGCGCGCCTTCCTATGCGATGGAGGGAGGCGCCCCTTGCACGTGCGCAGATCCTGACGCGGCGCCTCTGGAGAGGCCTGTCTCCTGAGGCCTTGAGCTGGGTGATGTCTTCCTCTTCTTAGGGACTACCTCGGGAAGGTTCTCATTCTTGTTGTCTGGGTCTTCAACTGACGCACCTTGGAAGGCACGCTCGAGAGAGCATACCACATCTTTTTCTTCACAGGGGACTGTGATGACTCTGCCGCTTCCCTGCATCTTGAGGACATTGTAACCGTGGTGAGTCACTGCGATGAACTTGGCTAGGGCTGGATACCCGATGATGGCATTGTATGGCAGGCGGATGTGGGCAACGTCGAAGTCGATGAGCTCGGTTTGATAGTTCTTGCGCTGTCCAAAGGTGACAGGGAGGCGGACCTGCCCTATCGGGGTGGTGGAGCCATCGGTGACTCCTGAGAAAGGCTTCGTCGGCTGAAGCTGGTCATATGGCACTTGGAGATTGTTGAATGTCTCGACGGACAGGATGTTGAGCCCTGCGCCGCCATAGATAAGGGGCCTGGTAACTTGCACATTGCTGATGACTAGGGAACAAAGCATTGGGAGGACCCCGCTGTAGCCGCACACTTGAGCTGGTCCGCTGAGCTGAACATGATGGCACACGTGGACCACCTGAGAGGGCGTGTGGCCTCGAGCTTGGGGAGGACTATGTTCACCTCGCAAGCAAACTGCTTGAAGATGCACTGAGAAGCTGGGGCCTGGGCGCCGCCCAGGATGCAAGCGATAGCACGTGGCTCCTAGAAGCCCCCAGCCCCCTCGTCTTGATGATGGTCGTCATTCCTTCTTGGTGGTGGCGGCAGAGGAGGAAGGCCTACGTTACCCTGCGGGCCATCCTCGCGAGGCTGATCCCTCCAAGCCCCCTCGCGAGGCTGGTCCTGCCAGCGGTCCTCGCGAGGTTGGTTTTCCACCCTTGGCGAGGGCCTAGGTCGTCCCATCGTCCTCCGCCTCTTCCTCCTCCTCGGCAGTAGCCCTGATCATTGTGCTCACGGCGTCGACCGATACGTCCTTCTCGCACGACCCTGATCTCTTGGCATTCGTTGGTGTTGTAGGTGTGGAGGTCGTGGTGCACATAGTACCGGCTGCCCTTGGACGACTCTGGCTGGTCCCTGCCGCACTTAGTGTCTGGCTCTGCTTCGAGCATGGCTGCTCCTTTGCGCTTCACATCCTTGGCCTTGGCTTTCTTCTCTTCCAGGTCGGCAGCTAGGAGCTCGGGAAGGGAGAGGCGCCCCTCCTCAGCCCTTGCGCACTTGGTCGCCAGGTTGAACAGCTCCAGAGACGTGCACAGATCCTTGTGGATTGCCAGCTCCTCCTTCATCTTGACATTGCAGACGCCATCAGAGAACGCTGAGATGATGGCCTCCTTGGTTACCTTGGGAATCTTGAGGCGAGCGCTGTTGAAGTGCTAGATGTACTTCTACAGGGTCTGTCCTGGTTGCTGCTTGATGCGCCGCAGGTCACCCACGACCGGAGGACGGTTGCGAGTGCCCTGGAAGTTGGCGATGAAACGGGCGCGCATCTCGTACCAAGAGGAGATCGTGCTGGGAGGCAGGTTTAGGAGCCAGGTGCGGGCACCATCTTTGAGCGCCATTGGAAACCAATTCACCATGACCTTTTCATCTCCGTTGGCCGCATCGATGCCCAGCTCATAGAGCTGCAGGAACTCCGCAGGGTCGGCAGTGCCGTCGTAGCGAGGAGGCAGATCCGGCTTGAACTGGCCCGGCCAGGCGACACTGCGTAGCTCGGTGGTGAATGCGCGGCAGCCTGCGGTGGCCACCGGAGCCCTTTGCAGATGTGGGTTGCTCCTAGGGATTCCTGCGCGCCGCCGCCAGGGGCAGCGCGGGGTCTTGACGTGCTGGTGTAGGGATGTGGTCATGACGTGCTGGAGCAGGGAGCACGCGAGCGCCTTCTTGGGGACGAGGGATTTCTTGGCAGCTCCTTTCTTGTTGCGCGGGCGCTGGGCGCGGTGGGTCTCGCCCAGGGGCCGCGGGCCTTGGAGCCAGGGCACCTTCTTGGGGAGGAGGTGGCGGAGGCGCCTCCTAAGCTGCATCACCCATGCAAGACGGAGGGTGAGGCAGCGAGAGGGACGACGCATGAGAGCCCCCTGTGGCGCTGACGAGCTCGGTGATGCGAGCGAGCCACTCCTCGTAGAGGTCGTCGACGGGGCGGTAGTGCAGGAGCTCGCATGCCAGGAGCGACGCGGCATGCACGCCCGTCGGAACGCGACGAGTGTGAGACGACGAACCAGCTGGGGTCAGCGACGGAGTGGCAGTGCGGCCTTCCCGCCGCACCGAGGGATGCAGCGACGATGCCTGCTGCTTGTTCCCCACCGGGCTGGTGGTGGCGTTGGCGGCATGCAACGGAGAACAACGGGGAGGCCCACTGATGGGGGCCGTGTGGGGGACGCGGGCGGTGAGAGGAGCCCGACGCTCGACACGAGCTCGGCGAGCGTCAGCCATGGATGCAACGAACGATCGAACGTGGAACAACGGAAGAAAGATTCCGGCGCACCCCTACCTAGTGCGCCAAATGTTGGATATCGGGTTCTGGCAAAACCCTTAAGGTTCGAACTCTGGGGTGTGCACGAAGATCTTCCCCCTACCGATCCACGTCCCAACACCTCGCTGCGAATCTAATTTACACGATGAACAACACAAGGGGCACAAGGTTTATACTGGTTCGGGCCACCGTTGTGGTGTAATACCCTAAACCAGTGTGTGGTGTGGTGGATAGCCTCTGGGGCTGATGATGAGCAGTACAGAGGAAGAACAACCTTGCAAGGGGTGTTCTTGTGGTGGTGTGCTTGGAGAGGAATTGCCCCGTCTCTATTGGCTCTAGGTGAGATCCATATGCCTTCTACTGTGATGGCTACCTCTATATATAGAGGCCCTGGTCCTCTTCCCAAATATTGAGCGGGAAGGGAGCCAACAACGGCCATTTTGAAGGGGAACATCTAGTACAAGTTATCCTCACTAAAGTTGGTCTTCGGCTGCCAAAGGCACTGGCAATGATGCCGTCTTGGGCTCCACGGTGACCTCCGTCCTGCCACTCTGCTGGTCTTGGTCTCGTTGCACCGAAATGGTAACCTTTGCTTGATGCCTCGGTACTCCGCACCTGTGCTTGCCCCCTTTGCACCAAAGAGGAAACAAGGACATTGCGCAGGCCGGCGCCCGCCTGGCGCCCGCCTGGTCTCGATCGTCATGGCTTGCGTCATGGGCACCTCGTGAGGTATCCCTGTCTTGGTCTCTCCGCCTCCTCGCGAGCCTGCCTCGTGAGGCCGTTCCTGAGGAAGCCTTGCATCATCCGCCCCGCGAGGCTCGGCCCCTCGCGAGGGTCTTGAGCTTGAGTTGATGAAGATGGGCCGTACTGGGCCACCCCTCGAGCCACGCCGCAGGCAGGCAAGTCTGGGGACCCCCGTTCCCAGAAGGCCGACAAATTTCATCAACAGTATAACAGATATAACAATATGAGGACGTGAGAAGTGAGTAATTCATTTCTACATGATTAGCTTGCGTCCATTCAAGCATATTCACGGCTCCAGTAATTTCTTCAGACGATTAAGTTCGTCTGTAGACCTGACCTTGCATAAGAGATTAGTTCTTTTCTTCACCACCCACATCTGGAGGGGTGGCAAAGAGTTCATCATTCTGCGAGCTCCATAAGATAAAGATGGCATTGAAGTCAGTGCACTTTGTTTCACAGAAGAGGGGTTAGGATAAGCATATGAGTAAGCAAAGAAATTCTCCGAGGACTTACAATCATAATGGTTTGAAGAATAATGCACATATTCATAGCCTTTTGACTTTCCCTGCAAAACAAAAGTGTTAGCACGATGATGTTCATATGAGGATTTGGATCCACGTGAGGAATTTGATCTAGATGAAGAATTCGGTCCATATGAAGACTTGGATCCTTATGAAGAATTTGATCTAGGGTTCCTATTCTTCATTGGTGGTGTCATGATGACATTCACCTGAAAACTTTCAATGCACCTTTTGGGAACCTAGATTTTCTTCATAGGGGGACCATTCCTGTAGTTAGTTCCAACATATCGAGCAAATACTTCACCATTCTGATTCTTGCACAGTTTATAGTTGGAATCAAATGACTCATCAGAGGAATATGAAGATTCACAAGTAAATCCAGATAAAGTGCATGGATCTACGGGAGGTCTTTTCGCAGCAACCCAAGAGGTTTTGGGATACTGTTCAGGTTTCCAGTAGGTCCCATCAGCATTGTGTTTCCTCTCGAAGGCAATACCCTTTTTCCTAGGGTTCCTGTTCAAGATCTGCTTTTTGAGCACATCACAAAGAGTCTGATGCCCTTTGAGGCCTTTATATATGCCTATCACATACAATTCCTTCAACCCTGCATTATCATTAGTGCTACTTGTGGTATCCTTAGATGAGGAATTTGTGACCACAGAGACAGTTGAAGAATTTGCCGCAATAGACGCATTCGAACATTTAGGTGAAGAATTAGCAGATTCACGCTCAATGCATTTCAAACATGGTGGAATAAATTCTTCTTGAGCGGAACTAATCTGTTGAGCAAGCAATGAATCGTTTTTCCTTCTGAAGATCTTCATAACTCACTTTTAACTTCTCAAGATCTTGCTTTCTCTAAAGAAATTCATAAGAAAGCTTCTCATGATCAGTTAACAGAGAGTTATGATGACGCTGAAGATTGTCAAACTTAAACCGAAGTCTTTGAAGATTAACAGTCAAAGCCTTAGTTCGATTCAATTCCTCACCCAACAGGTCATCCCTTTTGTCTAGCAGATTTTGAACCTTTTCCAAAGCCTTTTGTTGTTTGATAGAAATCTTAGCAAGTTTGGAATAGCTAGGTTTGGGATTTTCATCAGATTCATCCTCACTAGATTCAGAGGGGGAATGTTTGAGTACCTTGGCACCTTTTGCCATGAAGCAATAGGTGGGAGTATAGTCATTGACGCTCTTGTCAGCGATATTGGGGAGGTCATTTTCTTTAGCATTGAAGATGGACTTGCTGACATAAGCAGTAGCGAGGGCTAGGCTCGCCACACCAGAGTCTGACTCTGCAGATTCCTCCTCTTCCACATTTTCCTCAGATTCAGCTTCAGAGTCCATTTCCTTGCCAATAAATGCCAGAGCTTCTTGGAACTGCTCTTCTTGTGAGATAAAGACTTTGAAGAATTTGATGATGAGGACTTTGAATATTTCTTCTTCTTCTTTGAGTCATCAGAATCGTCATCTTTGTACTTTTTCTTCTTTGATTCCTTTTCCCACTGAGTAAAATCAGACATGTAGTGACTAGGTTTCTTGCATTTGTGGCAAGTCCTCTTCTTGTAGTCACGGGATGAGGAGTCATCACTTCTTGAAGACTTTCCAAAGAGACCATGGCGAGAGAACTTCTAGAATTTCTTCACAAGCATTGCTAGCTCCTAGCTCAATTCTTAAGGATCACCAAGGCTGCTACTAGAATCTTCACCTTCAGATTCAGAGACTGCCTTGGCCTTTAGTGCGCGTGATCTTCCATAGCTCAGCCCATAGAGGTCTCTCTTCTCAGCAAGCTGGAACTCATGAGTATTTAGCCTCTCAAGGATATCAGCAGGATCTAGTGACTTGTAGTATCCTCGCTCTTGAATCATTACTGCAAGAGTATTGAATGAAGAATCAAGTGATCTCAGCAATTTCTTCACCACATCATGGTCGGTGATGTCAGTGGCACCAAGTACTTGAAGCGCATTTTGAGATGTCAATGAGGCGATCGAAGGTTTGCTAAACATTTTTGTTGTCGAGTCTTTTGAAGTGGTTGAAGATATTGCGAAGAACATCAACTCAAGAGTCACGTTGAGTGGACACTCCTTCGTTGACCTTGGACAGCCTGTCCCAAATCAGCTTTGCCATTTCCAAAGCACTCATTCTGTCGTACTGTCCTTTGCTCAGATCACCAAATGTAAGCGTATCTAGTGCCACCCGTAGTTGGTTTTGGAGTATTGACGACAAACTTGGTTGAGGGACTAATGTGTTTGTGAGAATTGCAGGATAACACAGGTAGTAGTCCCATATTGATTCGGTTTACCTACCAGAGATGACCCCTAAAAATGTGTGAAGACATTGAAGACAATGGTAATCTGTGAAGACATACACATTGACTATGACAGGAGAAAATCGCGTGAAGACTATGGAGCACGAAGACATAGTTGTTTCGTAGTTTCCTTTTATTCTTTGTTGAGTCATAGGAACCACCGTACTGTTAAGTGGGGTCCAAGTGAACAAAGTCAGAGTGACTGATGTGATGGTCAACCAAATCCTATGTCTTCGAGCGAAGACAATGAGAGCAAATCTTATCCAGCGCTGGATAAGTCAGCTTGGCTTGTAGCTGAAGCTATGATGCCGCATGTGTTTGAAATCTGACCGTTGGACACGTGTCAGTTCCTTTGTGACCCAGGGTCATTCTAGAAAAATCAGGTTGGGTTGCCTCCTGGCTATAAATAGCCCACCCCCTACACCATAAATTGGTGGCTGCTCAGAGTTAGTGCACGGCTTTTGTCG
Source organism: Triticum aestivum (assembly GCF_018294505.1). Classification (NCBI taxonomy): domain Eukaryota; kingdom Viridiplantae; phylum Streptophyta; class Magnoliopsida; order Poales; family Poaceae; genus Triticum; species Triticum aestivum. Next base: position 196,688,595 of record NC_057807.1, on the reverse strand, counting down.
TTTGAGAGCAACCCACCTCCGAAGCCTTTGAGAGAGAATCCTTGCAAGGACAAAGCCCAAAAAACCCAAAGCCAAAGAGTGTTAGGCATCACTGAAGTCTTTCTGTCCGCGTGATCTGTAGACTTATTACACTTGAGGACTATGAATCCTCCAGCCGGTTAGGCGTCGCATTCTGAGCATCCAAGAGTCATTGTGGATTGCCAGTGAACAAAGTCTGTGAAGGTTTGGAAGTTTCCCTTGAAGACTTACCAGAGTGATTGGGCGAGGACTAAGTGCTTTTAGCTCAAGGGGAATAAGGTGAAGACACAGTCTTCTGAGTTGAATCTCAGCCTCCCTAACCAGATGTACAGTTGTCACAACAACTAGAAATGGTCCAACAAACCCCTTGTCCTCTTCGAACAACTGGTTCTATCCTACCTCTCCCACCTTACTTACAGTTTGTCTTCATGAAGTCTTTGCCTACTTGCCTGATCTGATTTACTTCACTGTGTGAAGACTGTTGTCTGTTTGGCTTCATACCTTCTTCCATCATGATCCATATTACCTAGCTGCTCATAGTCTTCGTGCTTTCACTACAATGCTTACTTGACTATGGCTTGTCTAGTGTAGTCTACCTTCCGCTGCATATCAATAGGTTCATTTCTATTGTTTGTCTTTGAAACACCCCTGTTTTGAAGAATTTCATAAAAATCGCCTATTCAGCCCCCACTCTAGTCGAATACTAGCACTTTCAATTGGTATCAGAGCGAGGTGCTCCCTTGTTCTGTGTGATTTGGTTTAACCACCTGGAGTTTAGCTATGTCAAGTGCAGGGATAATCAAAGTCTCCGTTGCGTGCCCTGTCTTCAATGGCATTGATTACCCCTACTGGAAGAATAAGATGCATATGCATCTTGAAGCCATTGAGGTCAATCTCTGGTATGTCGTCAAGAACGGCGTTCCCAAGACTGGTGAAGGTGTCACTCCTGTTGATGTCAAGAAGTTCATAAAACTGGACTCAACTGCCAAGAACATCAAATGTGGTCGTGTGAGTGCTTTGGAAACTGCGAAGCTAGTCTGGGACTGGCTCTCCAAGGTCAACGAAGGCGTCTCAACACAGAGAGATTCAAGGATCACTGTTTTTCGCAATATGTTCAACCGCTTCAAGAGAAATGACAATGAGAATGTCCAGCTCACATTTGACCGCCTCACTGATATCACCAATGAGCTTCATGCACTCGGCGCCACTGAGATCACCAAGCACAAAATCGTCAAGACACTTCTGAGATCTCTTGACAGCTCATTTGACACCCTGGCCCTGATGATTCAAGAGCGCCCTAACTTCAAGACTCTCAATCCGTCTGACATACTTGAGAGGCTCAACACTCATGAGTTCCAGCTATCTGAGAAAAGAGATATCTATGGTCCCAACTATGGCCGTACTCGCGCTTTGAAGGCACATGTCGTCTCCTCATCTGAAGAAGAATCTGGCAGCAATTCTGGGAATCCTGAAGACATTGGAAAGGAGCTCGCTATGCTTGTGAAGAAGTTCCAGAAGTTCACTAAGAAGAAAGACGTCAGAAAGTCTTCAAGATCCAGCTCAAGAAATGATGAAGCCTCCTCTCGTGATCACAAGAAGAGAACCTGTCACAAGTGCAAGAAACCGAGTCACTATATCTCTGAGTGTCCACAATGGGACAATGAGATAAAGAAGAAGAAGAAGAGCAAGGAATATGATTCTGATGAAAAGAAGGGGAAGAAATCCTCAAAGTCTTCTTCCAAGTCTTCATCAAAGTCTTCATCACACAAGAAGAGCTCATCTAGCAAGGCTCGTGCTTTTTTGGCAAGGAGATGGATTCAGAGGAGGAGTCTACATTTGAGGAGGCAGAGGTGGAGTCCGAAGAGGAATCTGATTTTGTAGTAGCAAGCCTGGCTCTAACTCCTGCATACGTCGCCAAGTCCATCTTCAATACTGAAGACAATGGCCTCGTCGCCAACGCTGATGCCAAGGATGAGGATGACTCCGCTCCCACCTATTGCTTCATGGCACATGGTGCCAAGGTAAACTCACGCGATGCTTACTTTCAAACATCAAGTGAAGATGACTCTGAATGTGAATCTAAACCTAGCTACAAAACACTTGCTAAAAATGCAACTGAACAACAGAATGCCATGGAACATATTCAAAAATTGTTAGACAAAAGCGATGACCTGTTGGACGCGGAAATGACCAAATCTCAGTCCTTAATTGAAGACATTAAAAATCTTCATGTTAAGTATGAGGAACTTCAAAGTCGTCATGAATCGCTCTCAACCTCTCATGAAAAGCTTTCCTACGATTATCTTCAAAGGAAGCCAAAGAGTGTTAGGCATCACTGAAGTCTTTCTGTCCGTGTGATCTGTAGACTTATTACACTTGAGGACTATGAATCCTCCAGCCGGTTAGGCGTGGCGTTCTGAGCATCCAAGAGTCATTGTGGATTGCCAGTGAACAAAGTCTGTGAAGGTTTGGAAGTTTCCCTTGAAGACTTACCAGAGTGATTGGGCGAGGACTAAGTGTTCTTAGCTCAAGGGGAATAAGGTGAAGACACGGTCTTCTGAGTTGAATCTCAGCCTCCCTAACCAGATGTACAGTTGTCACAGCAATTGGAAATGGTCCAACAAACCCCTTGTCCTCTTCGAGCAACTGGTTCTATCCTACCTCTCCCACCGTACTTACAGTTTGTCTTCATGAAGTCTTTGCCTACTTGCCTGATCTGATTTACTTCACTGTGTGAAGACTGTTGTCTGTTTGGCTTCATACCTTCTTCCATCCTGATCCATATTACCTAGCTGCTCATAGTCTTCGTGCTTTCACTACAATGCTTACTTGACTATGGCTTGTCTAGTGTAGTCTACCTTCCGCTGCATATCAATAGGTTCATTTCTATTGTTTGTCTTTGAAACACCCCTGTTTTGAAGACTTTCATAAAAATCGCCTATTCAGCCCCCACTCTAGTTGAATACTAGCACTTTCAATTGGTATCAGAGCGAGGAGCTCCCTTGTTCTGTGTGATTTGGTTTAACCACCTGGAGTTTAGCTATGTCAAGTGCAGGGACAATCAAAGTCTCCGTTGCGTGCCCTGTCTTCAATGGCATTGATTACCCCTACTGGAAGAATAACATGCATATGCATCTTGAAGCCATTGAGGTCAATCTCTGGTATGTCGTCAAGAACGGTGTTCCCAAGACTGGTGAAGGTGTCACTCCTGTCGATGTGAAGAAGTTCATACAACTGGACTCAACTGCCAAGAACATCAAATGTGGTCATCTGACCAAGGGGTAGTATGGTCGTGTGAGTGCTCTGGAAACTGCGAAGCTAGTCTGGGACTGGCTCTCCAAGGTCAACGAAGGCGTCTCAACACAGAGAGATTCAAGGATCACTGTTTTTCGCAATATGTTCAACCGCTTCAAGAGAAATGACAATGAGAATGTCCAGCTCACATTTGACCGCCTCACTGATATCACCAATGAGCTTCATGCACTCGGCGCCACTGAGATCACCAAGCACGAAATCGTCAAGACACTTTTGAGATCTCTTGACAGCTCATTTGACACCCTGGCCCTGATGATTCAAGAGCGCCCTAACTTCAAGACTCTCAATCCGTCTGACATATTTGAGAGGCTCAACACTCATGAGTTCCAGCTATCTGAGAAAAGAGATATCTATGGTCCCAACTATGGTCGTACTCGCGCTTTGAAGGCACAGGCCGTCTCCTCATCTGAAGAACAATCTGGCAACAGTTCTAGGAATCCTGAAGACATTGGAAAGGAGCTCGCTATGCTTGTGAAGAAGTTCCAGAAGTTCACCATGAAGAAAGACTTCAGAAAGTCTTCAAGATCCAGCTCAAGAAATGATGAAGCCTCCTCTCGTGATCACAACAAGAGAACCTGTCACAAGTGCAAGAAACCGAGTCACTATATCTCTGAGTGTCCACAGTGGGACAATGAGACAAAGAAGAAGAAGAAGAGCAAGGAATATGATTCTGATGAAAAGAAGGGGAAGAAATCCTCAAAGTCTTCTTCCAAGTCTTCATCAAAGTCTTCATCACACAAGAAGAGCTCATCTAGCAAGGCTCGTGCTTTTTAGGCAAGGAGATGGATTCAGAGGAGGAGTCTGCATATGAGGAGGCAGAGGTGGAGTCCGAAGAGGAATCTGATTTTGTAGTAGCAAGCCTGGCTCTAACTCCTGCATACGTCGCCAAGTCCATCTTCAATACTGAAGACAATGGCCTCGTCGCCAACGCTGATGCCAAGGATGAGGATGACTCTGCTCCCACCTATTGCTTCATGGCACATGGTGCCAAGGTAAACTCACGCGATGCTTACTTTCAAACATCAAGTGAAGATGACTCTGAATGTGAATCTAAACCTAGCTACAAAACACTTGCTAAAATTGAAACTGAACAACAGAATGCCATGGAACATATTCAAAAATTGTTAGACAAAAGCGATGACCTGTTGGACGCGGAAATGACCAAATCTTAGTCCTTAATTGAAGACATTAAGAATCTTCATGTTAAGTATGAGGAACTTCAAAGTCGTCATGAATCGCTCTCAACCTCTCATGAAAAGCTTTCCTACGATTATCTTCAAAGGAAGCAAGAACTTGAGAAATTCAGATTTGCTCATGAAGATCTTCAAAAGGAAAACGAGTCACTATGCGCTCAATAGATCCGTTCCGATCAGGAAGGATTTGAACCACCATGTATAAAATGTATTGAGCGTGATAATGCTGTCTCTGTTGTTGAATGTTCAACTACTGCTACTGTTGCAAAATCTTCAACTGCTAATGTGGCAACTAACCCCTCAGCTGAGGATACCACTACTATTACTGATGAGAATGCCAGGTTGAAGTCATTACACGAGATAGGAATGTGCAAAAGTCTCGAAGGGCATCATACACTATGTGATTTCCTTAAAAAGCAGATTCTGAACCGAAACCCTAGGAAAGAGGGTGTTGGGTTCGAGAGGAAAATGAATGTTGATGGTTCTTACTGGATGCTTGAGCAGTACCCCAAAACCACATGGGTTGCTGCTAAGGGACCTTCAGTGGATCCATCTACCTTATCTGGCTTCACTAGTGCTAACCCAATTATCATTGATGAATCCTTTGATGCAAACTATAAACTGTTCAGGAATCAGAATGGTGAAGTGTTTGCCAGGTATATTGGTACTAACTGCAGGAATGGACCACCTCTTAAGAAGATCTGGGTGCCCAAAAGTTGTCACGAAAGTCTTCCCATGAATATCATTATGACACCACCAGGGAAGAAGACAAATCCCAGACCAAAGGCTTCATATGGTCCAAATGCTTCATACAGACAGAGGACTCACCGAATTCACCCTAACACCAATGTTTTGCGGGGAAATCATACTCAAACCTTTGAATATGAGTGTGTTTCATCAAACCGCTATGTTCATAAGTCTAAGAACTTTTTTGCTTATTCTTATGAGTATTATTCTCCTCCTACAGGCTATTTTCTAGGGCTTGAAAGCCGAAGTTCTCAGATGCTGCACCTAGACTCATTGCTTCTAAGCCACCCCTAAGGATGTGGGTGGCTAAGAAAACTTAACTCTCTTTGGCAGGGAAAGGTCTCCAGCCGGATATCAAAGGCGTCTGATGCTTATGCTGGGGACCTTAAACATCTTGTGGGACACAAAATAAAATGTCCAAATGGTCTTACTATGTATTTCATCCCAGGATTCCTTGACACTCATCCTATCTATCCTAACCAAGATATGAACTTCTATGTTCCGCTTGTTCGTCAAATGTTTCTGCTTCACAAGTCTCTTGGTGAAGCCCATCCCCCAAACTGTACTGTAGGCTATGACACCTCAAGCTTCAAAATGGATTATGGATAGTGGCTACACCAACCACATGACTGGTGATCGAAGTCTTTTGATGGATTCAACTCTTTGGCCGTATGATAAAAGTCATATCACATTTGCTGACACTGGTAAAAGTAAGGTATTGGGTCTTGGTAGAGTTGCAATCTCAAAGGATCAACACATGGATAAAGTGATGCTTGTTGAATCCCTTGGTTTCAACTTAATGTCTGTATCAATGCTATGTGATTTGAACATGATTGTGATATTTGGAAAATATCATTGCCTTGTCCTTATGGAATCTGACAAATCTCTAGTCTTTGAAGGGTATCGAAAAGATGATATGTATATGGTAGATTTCTCAGCAGGACCACAACTTGCCGTATGTCTTCTAGCAAAAGCTTCAGAGTGTTGGCTCTGGTATCGGAGGCTAGGACATGCGGGCATGAGGAACTTGTACACTCTTGCGAAAGAAGAAGCATGTCGTGGGCATCGAAGGCGTCAAGTTCAAGAAAGACCATCTGTGTGGTGCCTATGAAGCTGGGAAGATGACTAGGGCCAAGCATCCCTCGAAGACAATCATGACGACAGCTCAACCCTTCGAGCTGCTTCACATGGACTTATTCGGCCCTACTCACTACTCTACTCTAACTGCCACTGCTTGTCTCTATGGTTTCGTTATTGTTGATGATTACTCAAGATATACCTGGGTGCATATAATTCTCAGTAAGACTGAAGTGCAGGATGTCTTCAGACGCTTTGCCAATCGTGCCATGACGAACTATGGCGTCAAGATCAAGCACATCAGAAGTGACAATGGCTTAGAATTCAGGAACACCCGCCTCGACACTTATCATGATACACTGGGCATAACTCATGAGTTTTCTGCTCCCTACACTCCTCAGCACAATGGCATCGTGGAGCGCAAGAACAGAACCCTAATCGAGATGGCTCGGATGATGCTTGATGAGTACAAGACTCCAATGAAGTTCTGGCCTGAAGCCATTAACACTGCATGCCACGTCATCAACCGAGTTTATCTTCACAAGCTTTTAAAGAAGACATCATATGATTTGCTAACATGTAAGAAGCCAAATGTCAGTTACTTTAGAGTATTTGGTGCAAGGTGCTGGATCAAGGATCCACATCACACTTCAAAATTTGCACGGGAAGCACATGAAGGTTTTATGCTAGGATATGGAAAGGACTCGCACTCCTACAGAGTCTTCAACCTCTTTCACTATAAAGTGGTTGTAATTGTGGATGTGCAGTTCGGTGAGACTAACGGCTCGCAAAGAGAGCACCTGCCGAATGTGCTAGATGAAGTCCCTCCTAGTGAATCTATCGAGCTCATGGGTACTAGAGAAATCATACCATCTGAAGCTCAGGCTGAAGATGAACTCATCATTGCACCATGTCAACCTAAAGACAATGCTTAGCCTGAAGTCAATGCTGAAGCTGAAGACAATGATCTGCAAGGGCAAAGTCTTCGTCCAGTACATCCCCGTGTTGCAAATGAGGTATAGATTGAGAAGATAATTGACAACATCAATGCACCTTGTACACTCACTCGTTCAAGAGCAAATCAACTAGCAAATTTCTATGGGCACTTTGCATTTGTCTCTATATCTGAACCCAAGAAAGTTGTTGAAGCCTTTATGGAACCTGAATGGATTCAAGCCATGCAAGAAGAGCTTCATCAGTTCAAGCTGAATAACATCTGGGAACTAGTGAAGCGTCCTGATCCTCGGAAGCATAATATCATTGGCACCAAATGGATCTATTGCAACAAACAAGATGAACATGGTCAGGTTGTCAAAAACAAGGCTCGTCTGGTTGCTCAAGGTTACACTCAAATAGAAGGGATTGACTTCGATGAAACATTTGCTCCCGTGGCAAGACTTGAAGACATTGCATACTGCTAGCATATGCCAACCATCACAACATCCTTCTGTACCAAATGGATGTGAAGAGTGCCTTTCTCAATGGCAAGATTGAACAAGAAGTATATGTTGCACAACTACCTGGCTTTGAAGATCCAAAATATCCTGATATGGTGTACAGGCTCAACAAGGCACTGTATGGCCTCAAACAAGCTCCTCGCGCTTGGTATGACACGCTGAAAGACTTCTTGAAGAGCAAAGGCTTCAAACCTAGTTCTCTAGATCCAACACACTTCACGAAGTCATACGAACTGTTTGTGTGCCAAATCTATGTGGATGACATTATCTTCGGCTGCACCGACAAGAGATACAACAATCAGTTTGGACACATGATGCAAGAGCAATATCAAATGTCCATGATGGGTGAGCTGAAGTTCTTCCTTTGTCTTGAAATACGTCAGCAGAGGAATGGCATCTTCATATCACAAGAGAAATACCTCAAAGATTTCCTGAAGAACTTTGGAATGCAAGACTGCAAAGGATACACTATGCCAATGCCAATCAAAAGTCCTCCGGGTCCTGACGACAATGGTAAAAAGTTTGATCAAAAGGTATACCGCTCCATGATTGGTTCCTTACTTTACTTATGTGCATCTAGGCCAGATATAATGATAAGCATTTGCATCTGTGCCGTTTCCATGCGGCACCAAAAGAGTTGCATCACTTAGCGGTGAAGCGAATTCTTTGATATTTGGCTTACACCCCAACGATAGGATTATGGTATCCAAAGGGCTCAACACTTGATCTGATTGGGTATTCTGATGCTGATTATGCTGGTGACAAGGTTGATCACAAATCCACCTCAGGAACATGTCACTTTCTTGGTCGATCACTTGTCTGTTGGTCTTCAAAGAAGCAAAACTGTGTGTCACTCTCCACTTGTGAATCTGAATATATTGCTGCTGGATCATGTTGTGCTCAGCTTCTATGGATGAAGCAAACTCTCAAGGACTATGTCATCAACACGAAGAATGTACCACTCTTCTATGACAATGAAAGCGCCATCAAGCTTTCCAAGAATCCAGTTCAACACTCGAAGACAAAGCACATTCAGATCCGTCATCACTTTCTCAGAGATCATGTCAACAAGGAAGACATTGATACCATTCACGTCAACACTGAATAGCACTTGGCAGATATCTTCACTAAGCCCTTGGATGAAAAGAGGTTCTGCAAGTTGCGGTGTGAGCTAAATATCTTAGAATCCTTGAATGTCCTGTGAATGGACACACATCCTAATGCTTATGCATGTTGACGACTTAGATGTGCAACACACGAAGTAACGTATATCTTCAATTAATGAAGACTTACCCTCTGAGTGTGAATACATTAATGTGGAATTTGACTTCGGAGCGCCACGATAATCGTGTGCCGTGTCTGGGTCTAATACTTCCTATATAGTGGGTAACGCCACCACCAAATTCTTATTGAAGTGTTTCTCTTGGCGTTATAATTACAAAGTCTTCGCATTTGGATTGTCTTCAACATTGATTTGTCTTCATGATTTATCATCACAATCTTGGTTCATATATATATATAGGACAGGACTATTTTGTTACCGGTAACAGAATAATATTCTGTTACCCCGGCGCCCTATAGAGAACGCGATGAATTTTCTTCGAACCTATACGCCCGTGCGAAAAAAAATTCAAATCACCCACTCAAGCGGCTGCAACCACCTCTTCCCACTCGCCGGCCTACCCCTCCACCCCGCGCGCCACCGGCCAACCTCCACCCCGTGCGCCCCCTGGCCAGCCTCCACCCCGCGCGCTGCTGGCCAACGTTCATCCCGCGCTCCCGCCGGCCACCCTCCACCCTCCCGCCGGCCACCCTCCACCCCGCGCTCCCGCCGGCCACCCTCCACCCCGCGCACCCGCCGGCCAACCTCCACCCCGCACGCCCCCGGCTACCCTCCACCCAACGCGCCCGCCGGCCATCCTCCACCCCGCGCACCCCCGGCCACCCTCTATCCCACGTTCCCGCCGGCCTTCCTCCAGTCGCGCCACCCACCAGCCACCAACATCACCCACCGCCTGCCTCCGTCGTGTACCGGACTGGATATGCCCCCCGGCACCTCTTCCTCCCCCTGCCCCCGCGCATGGAAGCTAGTGACTGGGGCCATTCGATGCTGCTCTGCTCCATCCAGTTCAACCACCGGCTCATGAGGTGCACGCCATGTGTTTGCTAAATTGACTCAGTGCAGTGGAGCACCATTTTTATCTTGTTTCATGTTCATTTGTAGGTAGCTCGTTCTTGCCAAATGTTGTAGCTTAGATGACTACAAAATTTTTATCGTGTGTGCTCTACCGTTGCGTGCTAGTCCAAGAATTCCTATCATCACATAAGTCCATGTATTACTACCATGGGAGTTCAAAGAAATTCCTGTAACACGCGCCGTGCCCCGGCCCCATGTTCCAGCGTCGCACTCCATAGCCTCAGCTCGCAGGCCCTTCACCTCGCCACCCAGGTCGTTCACCTCCGCCACCAATGTCTGTTCAACGCCACCAGGAGAATCCTGTGCGTCAACACCCATGTCAACCCCGTGCAACTTTGTTCTCTTAGCTTCAAAGAGGGTCAGTTCAGAACTTTGAACGCCCAGATGTTCAGTTCAGAACTTGGCCTGGTGATACATTTGGTTTCTTTTCTGCAGCTCACACAACCTAAATAACAACTGATCATTTGTTAAATTTTGGGTTCAGCTTCACACTATGCAGGAGTGCATATTCTTCTGTTTGTAAGTTCTAATAATAGATGGGAGGTTTTGCTAATCAGTTCAAGCTCAAATAACAAAATTCCTCGCTGGATTGCATCGTTCTTATCTATTGTTTTTTTGCTCGATTGATATCAGCCAGTGCAACTCCTTTTCTCCAGCTATGATAGAGATCCATTCAAATCAGTTGTTCTATGTTTACACATTCAGATATACTAGTTGATCTGCTGAAAGATACGATATGTGTACTGTTGATAATCTCAAACATGTTTTACTCAAACTTTAGAAAACATGTAATATTGTTGTGGCTGCTTTGCAATGTCTCCAGCAGTCCTACTTCTCCATGATGACAAGGACGATGTCGCCATGCGTGCACACTCTCCTTTCTTTCTACTTCCAAGACGGTGAGGAGCTCCAGCAGGCGGCTGCCGGTGGGATCCGCAGGTCAGTCCCCATCTTCCACCTCCCCTACTCTCTTCTTCAGCAGGAGCAACATAGTTAGGAGCTCGAAGTAAAATGAGGACGGCTGCAGTGATGCACCATGCAGTTCGCCCGCTCCTGTCCGACAAGTTCCCACCTTGCATTTTTGTGTGTGTAGAAATTTGACTAATTTAGTTCGCGAATTTGGTCTACTTGTTGTAAATCTGTCAGTTCAAGACAAGTGCCTTCTGATGCTAGAAATTAGGTCCTTTGTGAATATTGCTTGTTTCAGAAAGAAATAGACTTTGTAATTGCATCACATGGTGTACTGATCAACATAAACATGGTGTATTGAACAAAACATACACATTCTATCTATTTAGCCGTGAGTAACACTTAAAAAACGTTTGATATGCACAACAATAAATTGAGTCTTTGATACAGGAATACACACACCCAATGCCACTGTAGATAGATAGATGGCCACCTCCTACCTGATGTGTTTAATTCAAAGTTCCAAACCCAATGTAAACTGCTACTTCTGCTTAACAAAAAAAATCACTTATCTGGACTGAGGAATATACTACTTATTGCTATGATCTATTGAAGCCAAAATCTACTACAGCATTCAAATCCCTTCAATTCACTTCTATCTCCCTTGATAAGTTCACTGTATGTAATGGAAAAAACAAAAATATAGTAGTTCAGTTCACTTTAACCAATTGATATTGGATTATATTGGTTGATTGCAAAATACTTTGTTATTTGCCCATCGTCGGGGCCCTGCTCCCTAACCAACACCGCCGGCCAACAACATGTCCCTATGCCCTGACCATCGCCACAGCCCCTCCTTCTCGCGCAGCCGCATCCTGCACTCACCATGCCGTGTGTGGCATCCTCCCGGCGAAGCTCTCGTGCTATGTCGCAGGCCAATTTTCTGGCGTCACCCTCCACCGCTCAGTGCACAGGCCGTTCACCTCCGCCACCCCAGGCCGTACACCACTGCGAAGAGAGCCCGTTCACCTACGTGATAGAGAATTTTTGTACCAACTTAGTATTAGTTTGGTGTGTAATCTATCGTTAGTCCATTAAAAATCACAGAAATAGTTGGTGTGTGTGCCGAAATATCGTCAGTGCAAGTTTCAAAATTCTGTAGGTTTAGATATATCACCTAAATAAGTAATGATTTGCAGCGAGTTTCTTCAAAATTCTGTAAAGTTTAGATATATCACCTTAAGTATCGTCAGTGCAAGTTCGAAAATTCTGTAAGTTTTAGATATATCGTAAGAAAAATTGATGAGTCACCGTTTGCTTTATATTCATGTTCTCTGCAGCACAGGTAGCAGTGGGACTGACTGGGAGTGATCCCTGAACCATTTGATCAAACGCCATGGTTTCCAACAATGGTAATGCTACTAGAAAGTGTTAGGGGCCATGAAGCCTCTTGGCTTCTCCAATAAGCAGGTTTGGCTAGTCCTGAAACGCCTCCTCAAGTTTCTGAGTACGCGATGCATCGATGGACGCATCCTAGGAAGCCAAGCACGGCGTGTTTTGGCATGCACCAAGAAGCTTTGGAGGCGATGTGTTGCCCTTAGTACTTAACAAATCCAGCAGTGTTGGTTCATATAAAACTTAAAATTACCTATCTGCCACGGGGATGTACTGCCGTCAGTCCTCTCTCAACAAATCTAGAAGTGCAGGTTCTCTGGCGCCGATGCTTGCTTATATATTTCTGCTTTCATGTATTAAACCTTACAGTCTGGTACTATTTCATGATAATATGTGAACTGAAAGAAAGGTTCAACTATTTGTTATTTTAGGAGTTTAATTTCTTATTCTAGATTTTATTCTACTTCAGTTCAATTTCTAAAATTTTGTTTAGTGTTATACATACCCAAGACTAGAACTCTTGGATGATTACATTAGATGAGTTAATTAATTAACTATGTTTTCCAACCTCAGGTGCAACCTTGCCAGCAGCATGTTGGCGGTTCCTCTATTTCTCTTGTTGCTGCTCCAAGCCGCAACTCCTCATGCCGTCATCATCTCTGCAGGGCCACCGCTCCAACCTGTCCCCTATCACAGCCCCACCACTCGTTGCCGATGCACTCCAACCCGAGGACCTCCATGATGGAGGTAGCCTCGCAGCCTAGCGACAAGGTAACTCATCTTCCTTGTGTGTCCTTCGCCCACTGTGCACCCTGCTGCCCTCGACCTCCTTCCTCACAGGCATGCTACCCCAACTTTTATTTTGATTTTCAGTTTAACTTTTGTGTTATTTTCAATGCATTATGCTTTAAATGTGTAGAGTCTTGAGGCAAAATGATACATTTTATTTTGCTTTGCCGCAAGGGCATTGCTGAAACTTAACTTCTGTCTAAACCTATAACCATCCATTTCGAAATCATATGCTACTTTACTTTGCCTGGATCCTGAATAAACACCGTAGGGATGGCTAAACTTATTTTCTCTAGTCCTCCCTGGTGCCCATGCCGAACTTATTTGCTCTAGTCATCCCTGGTGCCCTTGCGGAATAAACACCACCAGGAATAGAAATCAAATAACTTCTGTCTAACTCATTTGCTCTAGTCGCCATTCCCTCCGACGACGCGGCTCCTCCACCCCCATCTTAGTGCTCTGGACATCATCCTGGAACAGCAAGGATGACTTGGTAGTCACTGGGATTCCCTGCAGTGGCGAAATCGCGCCGCTCGTGATCTTCGCCTCCATCAGCTCCACTTTGTCGGAGCAATCAGTCCAGAGGAGGGGGTGTAGCCGGTCCACTCGATCTCCAACATCTTATTCCCCCTCCAAAAAATTTCTTTTTGATTTCTATTCTTTGTCACAGGTTCACTGCTATTACCTCGGTGCAAAAAGTGCCAAAAAGATCAGTTCGGACTTACTACATGCCCATATTGTACATGATATTTGCATTGTCTTAAATTTCTCGAAAACAAGCTTGCGTACAAACAAGGTTCAGTACAAGAAAAATGTGTCAGTCAGTTCATCCATATGCAAACCCTCGTAATGAAAACGTACCCATGGAGTTCCTGCCGTGATGCCTTGACCTCCTGTTCAGCCATGGATTTTAGCCATCCACCACGCCATCGGGAACACGATTGGTGAGAAACACCTTCGTGCTCCTCCTCTCCTACTCTTCAGTTCACATACTGCCATCCATGAAGGCCATTTTTATTGTAATCTAGAGTTTGATCCAACTGAAAGTTCAGGAGTTCTTCGGGGGACTGCTCATAGATGCAAAGAGATACATAGAGAGAGAGAGATGCAAAAAAGAGACATAGAGAGAGAGGCTACTATAATTCACTTGGGGGATGCTTTGTTGTGCAGGATTTGGGGGGTGCCTAGTCTGGCAAGAGTTTTCAAGTATAACATGTGTGATAGTGGCAATTTTCAAAAAACTTTAATAGTTCAAGTACATAAGAAAACATAAGTCCACTCTGTAGAAACAACAGTAGACGCATAAAGTTCAGTTTTGCTATATACGATTGGTAATGCCGATGTGTTCCTTTGTGGTTTAGATTTCGGCAGTAAACTATGCAAACAATTTAAAAGTACTCTGGTCCAACTTGCAAACCAGTAGCAGTCCTATAGTGCAACATGCATCAAATTTAAAAAAAATAGCAAACTAACTTGAAGCAAATTCGCATCTGGTTGTTTATTTCGTAGCTCATCGTTTCTAATATAAGACAATGCTTATATTCTAATCTAGTTGTTTATTTTGTAGCTCACTTTTTCTAATATAATGTTAAAAGTCCACTAGATGAAAAATTCTCTGTGTTAGCGATCAGTACTAGTGCTCATCAGTATGACAAGCAGTAAAAGGTGAGCAGTACAACAAGTAGTAAAAGATGACTTACACAAATACTAGTACTGATTAGTACCTTCTTGTGACGCCCGGATAATTAAGCTACAGTAACCCTCTCCTAATGATGCCATGTCACCGCTGTCACTTCAGTTAATCTCGCAATGGTTTACAAACGATTCAAATTCAAATTTAAAATAAAGACAAACAACAAAAGTTTTCAAACTTTAAAACTAAAATGTTCGAGTCGTGCTAAATAATGCAAAGGTGATTGTGGTGAAGAAACCCCACTTTTATAAAATGTTTAAATACTATCAGATGAATAAAACAGCAGAATAAATAGTTATTTAAATACCTTTTGTAATTAATAAAATGTCAAACTAAATTATTTGAGGACTAGACTTTTTGTGACAATGGCCTAAATTGAATTACTAAATTAGATGCCAAGTATATATTTTACAAAAAAATAAAACAATAGGAAACAAAGACAAAATAGAAAAGAAAACTAACTAAAAGAAAATAAATAAAAACAAAATCCAAAAATAAATAAAATGGGGGGGGGGAGACAAATACCCCCCCCCCCCCACTGGACCCCTTGGCCCAACTGGGCCATGGCCTAGCCAGGCCGGCCCACGCCTCTGGCCTACTTAGGCCTCCCCACCACCGAACCCTAACCCGTAACCCCCACCGACACCTCTCACTTCCCCCGCACGATCCCCACCCCCACTCTCTCGTCTCTCTCCCCCATCCCCGATCTAGATCGGGATCGGGGGGGGAACGAACCCCACATCGCCCCGACCCCTAGGCGAACCGCGCCGGCCGTCGCCGCGGCCACCTCGTCGCCAGAGCTTCCCCCGCCGGACTGCCTCCTCCTCCTCAACGGCCTGCCTCCTCTTCGTCACCGTCGTCCCCGACGTCCTCCTCGACCCCTCGCTGCACGAACCCCTACCTCCCTAGTGAGCCTTTGCCTCGCTCCTCCCCACCCCTTTATCCCGCGCTCGCCGTGCCTCAGCGGGTTGTGCCCGCGCCGTCATCGCGCTTGACCATGCACCCCCCACGCGTCTTGGCCGCCCAGTGCGCGCCCACGCTCGTCCGCCATACCGCTCCGCCTCTGTCCCTTGCCCTGGCCGGAGCCCTCCTCCGCTCCAGCCGATGCCAAGGACCAGTCGGGCTGCGTGCGCTCCATCACCACGGTGGCCTCGTCCCACTGCGCCGCTCGGAGACCCCCGCGTCCTGCCTAGTTCGCCGCGGCCACCAGCCTCCCTCGCTGCTCCCCCTCCCCTGAACCCACGACCTCACCCCGGCCTTGCCTCGTCCGCCCTGACGCACCGTCCTAGCGCCCCGACACCGCCTGCATCACCACATCCTCGCCCCGCCGTGGCCTCGCCGGCACCGGCTGGCGACGCGCCGGCGTCCTCCCCTTGGCATGGCACCGACTAGCCGCGCCCAGTCCGGGCGCCCGCACCCGCGTGCCCGCTAGCGCCCGCTCCAGTGGCCTCCTGGGCTACTGGCATGTGGGGCCCGCCCCGGTGGAACGTTAAAAAGAATAATAATAATAATTAGTTAAATAAATAAATAAATAAATAACTTAATTAATGATGTTTATTTAACCTAATCATTTAGTTAAATAAATTAACCATGTTTAATTAACCTGAGACTATGGCGAACGGGACCCACCTGCAGGGTTGACCTAGTCAACCTTTGGTACTGCAGACATCATGTGATAGAGGCAAAGGTGTCCTGTCTTTCGATGAGATGATGGATATCGCTTTGGTGGCAGTCGACTTTGACGATCCGACTACGAACGTGCGAGGACGTCGCGCCTTAGCAATCGCTAAACCAACTCCGAGAGGTTATTGACCACGCCGGAGCACGATCAACCTGACCACGAGGGTCTGTTTCCTGCGAGCAAACGAAGAACAAGCAAGAAACTGAGATTGCAATCTGGATATTGCGAATATAAGATGAAAGATTTATTGATCAAGGTGGGGTTCTGTGACGCCTTTGTCTGGTCGTTGAACACAAACGAAGTACGCGAAGTTGCAGCTATGGCGAACTTTTAATCTAAACAAAACCCAAAGTCTAAACGGTGCCCTAAGGGCTGTATATATGGAGGAAGAGAGGGGGAATTTCGTGGCCCTTGGTGGAGGGGTCCGAAATCAACCCTATCTCTTGTTTCCCCACACATACGGACTCTAAAAATAGCCTATACTTATGTATTTCGAAATTACATGGGCCTGGCCTAATAAAAAGGTGACGCAGCACCTATAATAGCCTCGGGACGAAATTTATGAAGTGGCATCTTGTATATTTGGTCCAAGGCTTCATGCACCCATTATGGTGGCTTCAAAGTCCTGAAATCATCACTTGTAACTCCGTTCTTGTTCCCCTTGTGCATGGCATCATCTCCATGCTTGTTCTTGCTCCAATGTTCATCCTTCTCCAAGCTAGGCCCTTCATTTGTAAGCAAAACAAATGTATCCAATTTAGGCAGCATCATATTCTCATGAACATTAGAATCATTACCAAGAAACGAAAGTACCTGATAATTTAATTGGCGTGCGTGAGCTCTAGTAATTGGTCCTGTATATGTAGCAGTAGGGGCTGTGGGTGTAACAATGGTATTGATGTCCTCATCATCCTCCCCTTCTTGAAATGAAGTCGTCCTCGACGGAAACTCATCTTCCTCACCCAAATAAGGCTTCAAATCTGCAATGTTAAAAGTGGGACTAACCCCAAAATCTGCAGGCAGCTCAAGTTTATATGCATTATCATTTATTTTCTCTAACACCTTAAAGGGACCATCAGCACGTGGCATTAGCTTTGATTTGCGCAAATCAGGAAATCTATCCTTACGCAAATGTAACCAAACAAGATCTCCAGGTGCAAACACAACATGTTTTCTACCCTTATCTCCAGCAAGTTTATATTTAGCATTCATACGCTCAATGTTTTCCTTAGTTAACTCATGCATTTTTAAAATCAATTCAGCACGTTGTTTAGCATCAAAATTAACCTTCTCCGAAGATGGAAGAGGCAACAAATCAATAGGTGCACGAGGTAGGAAACCATACACAACTTCAAAAGGGCACATCTTAGTAGTAGAATGCAATGAACGATTATAAGCAAATTCAATATGAGGCAAGCATTCCTCCCACATTTTCTTATTATTCTTCAAAATAGCCCTAAGCATAGTAGACAACGTTCTATTGACTACTTCAGTTTGTCCATCAGTTTGGGGGTGACAAGTAGTACTAAAAAGCAGTTTAGTCCCCAACTTAGCCCATAAACATTTCCAAAAGTGGCTAAGAAATTTAGTATCACGATCTAAAACAATAGCATTTGGCACACCATGCAAGCGAATAATTTCACGAAAGAGCAAATCAGCAACATTAACAGCATCATCGCTTTTATGACATGGTATAAAGTGTGCCATTTTCGAGAATCTATCCACGACAACAAATATGCTATCCCTCCCCTTCTTTGTTCGAGGTAAACCTAAAACAAAGTCCATAGATATATCCTCCCAAGGAACACTAGGTATAGGCAAAGGCATATATAAACCATGAGGATTGAGTCGTGACTTAGCTTTTTGACATGTAGTGCATCGAGCAATAAAACGCTCAACATCCCGTCTCATCTTTGGCCAAAAGAAATGTGTAGCAAGTATGTCCTCCATCTTCTTCACGCCAAAGTGTCCCATTAATCCTCCTCCATGCGCCTCCTGCAACAACAAAAGACGAACGGAGCTAGCTGGAATGCATAGCTTGTTAGCACGAAACACAAATCCATCGTTAACGACGAACTTGTTCCACATTCTTCCTTCTTTACAATTCTGCATTACATCTTTAAAATCAGCATCATGCACATATTGATCTTTGATGGTCTCCAAACCAAATATTTTGAAGTCAAGTTGTGAAAGCATAGTATAGCGGCGAGACAATGCATCAGCAATAACATTTTCTTTTCCCTTCTTGTGTTTAATGACATAAGGAAAAGTCTCAATGAATTCAACCCATTTAGCATGTCTATGATTCAGTTTAGCTTGACTTTTAATATGTTTCAAAGATTCATGATCAGAATGTATAACAAATTCTTTGGGCCATAAATAATGTTGCCATGTTTCTAAAGTCCGAACAAGAGCATATAATTCTTTATCATAAGTAGAATAATTCAGACTAGGCCCACTCATTTTTTTAGAAAAGTATGCAACAGGTTTGCCATCTTGTAATAACACACCGCCTAATCCAATTCTACTAGCATCACATTCAAGCTCAAAAGTCTTATTAAAATCAGGAAGTTGGAGTAAAGGAGCATGTGTCAACTTATCTTTCAATACCGAGAAGGCTTCTTCCTGTGCGGTACCCCAAAGAAAAGGCACATCTTTCTTTGTAAGCTCATTGAGAGGTGCAGCAATGGTGCTGAAATCTCTCACAAAACGCCTATAGAATCCAGTGAGGCCAAGAAAACTCCTCACTTGTGTGACCGTTTTGGGTTGCGCCAACTCTCAATAGCTTCAATCTTGGCTTTATCAACTTCAATTCCCTGTGGAGTAACAACATAGCCAAGAAAAGATACTCGGTCGGTGCAAAAGGTGCACTTCCCAAGGTTACCAAACAAACGTGCATCACGTAGAGCAATAAAAACAGCACGTAAATGTTCCAAATGTTCTTCCAAAGATCTACTATAAATCAATATGTCATCAAAGTAAACTACCACAAATCGTCCAATGAAAGCACGTAAAACTTTGTTCATTAATCTCATGAAAGTACTAGGTGCATTAGTTAACCCAAAAGGCATGACTAACCACTCATATAATCCAAACATAGTTTTGAATGCTGTTTTCCATTCATCTCCCAATTTCATACGAATTTGATGGTATCCACTACGCAAATCAACTTTGGAGAATATTGTAGAGCCACTCAATTCATCAAGCATATCATCTAGCCTAGGAATAGGATGACGATAACGAATAGTAATATTATTAATGCCTCTACAATCAACACACATACGTGATGTACCATCCTTTTTCGGCACTAGAATAATAGGAACAGCACAAGGACTAAGGGATTCGCGTATAAAACCTTTGTCGAGAAGCTCTTGTACTTGACGCATAATCTCCTTTGTCTCCTCTGGATTGGTACGGTATGGTGCACGGTTTGGCAGTGAAGCACCGGGAATTAAGTCAATCTGATGCTCAATCCCTCGAATAGGCAGTAATCCCGGTGGCACGTCTTGTGGAAAGACGTCAGCGAACTCCTACAAAATGTTAGTGACAGCAGGAGGCAAAGAGGAAGGCACGTCCTCGAATGAAAATAATGCCTCTTTGCACACAAAAGCATAGCAAACAGATTTGCTGAAATCTAGCTCATCAATATCAGATTTGGTGGCAAATAAACATGCACTTTTCAATTTAATTTCAGAAGCAACACTAGATGGTTTATTATTAGGCTTCATTTGTTGCTCAAATTCTTTTGCCACAATCTGATTTTCACTCTTATTTGTCTCCTTTGCTTTATTAGCTCTATTAATATCATCTTTCAAAATGGAATCAGGAGTCATAGGAAGCAAAGTAATATTTTTATCCTTATGAACAAGAGTATAGTGATTGTTTCTACCATGGTGTACAGAATTTTTATCAAATTGCCATGGTCTACCAAGTAATAAGGAACATGCTTGCATAGGTACCACATCACAATCAACATAATCAACATATGTAGAGATACTAAAATGCACACGAACAGTATGTGTTACCTTAACCTTGCCGCTGTTGTTGAACCATTGGATGTAGTAAGGATGTGGATGTGGTCTTGTGGTGAGAGAAAGCTTCTCCACCATCTCCATGCTAGCCAAGTTGTTGCAGCTCCCTCCGTCTATGATGACGCGCACAGAACGTTCCTTCACAACTCCCTTGGTATGGAACAAATTGTGCCTCTGATTTTGCTTAGCTTGTGTGACCTGCACACTCAAAACACGTTGAGCAACTAAACATTCATACCTGTCAGCGTCTTCAGGAGCCATGTATTGCGTCTCATGATCAGAATCATCTCCACCATGTTCTTCACGTGTAATAAGAGCCAAAGTCTCCTCATCATAGTCACTAGCGGACTCATATCCACCATCCGCGGTAGCAATCATCACACGCGGAGATTTGCATTCTCTCGCATAATGACCTCCTCCCTTACAACGACGACAAATAATATCACTTGTGTGCCATGTTGATGCCATGGAAGAAGAAGAACGCTGTGCAGGCCCCGCAGGTGCGCTCTTGGCAGATAATGGTGGTTGTGCCTGTTTTCTTGTATCACGGCTGGAGGTGGCACCGGATGGAGGTGCTGGTGCAGTTGAAGTAGAAGATGCACGTGGTGTCCATGATGAAGGTCGGCCTGCAGAAAAGTTAGTTCGCCCCAATGCTTGTCGATCCTGCACTTCACGTTCAGCTTTACAAGCAAGATGGAATAAACGAGTGATATTAGTATACTCCTTATAGTCTAGAATGGTCTGAATCTCTCTATTTAATCCACCCACAAAACGTGCAAGCATAGCTTCATTCTCCTCAACAATACCACATCTAATCATGCCAGTTTGTAATTCCTGATAATATTCTTCTACAGAATTTTTCCCTTGTCTTAAACGCTGCAATTTTTGAAGCAATTCACGTTGATAATATGGTGGAACCCAACGCGTACGCATAGCAGTTTTCAAAGCAGCCCAAGTAGTTGGAATAGGATATAATCTACAATGTTCAGACCACCATACACATGCAAAACTAGTGAAAGCACAAACAGCAACAGCAACTCGTCTCTCCTCAGGATATTGTAAACATGTAAATCGTTGTTTAGTTTCTAACTCCCAAGTAAGATATATATCAGGAACATATCTACCCTCAAATGGTGGAATATTCAATTTCAGTTTAGGAATATGGACATCATCTCGTACCTGAGGTGGTGGTGCAGGCCTACCATTACGAATATATACCTGAGGTCGACCTGCTGGTGGTGGTGCAGGTGGCTGCACGTAGTGCTGATTTTGATCGACCTCATCCTCATAATCTCCCACATAATCATCCTCCTCCGCATTAGCAGCAGGAGCCATAGAAGTATCAACAGCAGCACCAACAGTTTGGCCAAACGCAAGAGGAACACGGCTGCTCGGCGAAGGTCTGTTTCGCGACGTGGAGGTAGTCATTGTTGTTGTTGTTGGAGAGGTGCGTTAGGTGCAGCGGGTGGTGGTGGTGGAAGACGCGCGAGCAATTCATTAAACTTGTTATCGAGCTTTGTTTCGAACGTCTTCTCCATGCCATCTATCTTCTCCATGGCCTCTTCAAATCTATTTAGCACATCTTGCACCTGTCCACTCATCATTTGCTGAAATTTATCATGCAAATCCTTATTCGTCATGTTCTCCCAGTCAGTCTCATCGGCTTGTGATCCTGGCATGGTTAGCAGCAATAGAAACACACAAGAATATGATCCTACAGACTACTAACAAGAGGTGGTGGTGGGTGTCACAAATCCGTCAAGCAAATCTCAAATTCTTACCAGTTCTTACCCAGCAGCAGGCGGTGATCGGCAACCGTTGTAGTCAAAAACTCTCAAAGCTTGGATAGAGCGATTACC
The DNA here is from genome assembly GCF_018294505.1 of Triticum aestivum. Taxonomy (NCBI): domain Eukaryota; kingdom Viridiplantae; phylum Streptophyta; class Magnoliopsida; order Poales; family Poaceae; genus Triticum; species Triticum aestivum. Next base: position 196,666,234 of record NC_057807.1, on the reverse strand, counting down.
AAGGAGAGTCAAACGCACGACGTAGATGTATGTGGAGCTGGGAAGGCTTATAATATGGTAGCAAAAAGGGTCAGCAATAATCAATTCAGAGATGCAAAGTTGAATAAACGCTCAATGACGGTACTGTGCTGGTCCTAGGCTAGACTGTGCTAGAGACGCGATCCTAGAACACCAACAAAATCACGGCGCGGCACGTAAACAAGGGAAGAGTACACTCTGAATTTTTTTTTCTCTTTTTTTTGCTCCGCAACAATTTTTTTTTCGAAAAAGTCTACAAATGGTCTAAAAACTGCCTAGCCAGAATTTTCCAGACTTCGTTTTTTTTGAAATTGGAACTATTTTTCTTCTGCGGATGACTCGGAAGTTGGGGAGTCCTTCTCTGTCATGACTCGGAGTATCGCGTGATCTGGAAATCGAGAACAAAGCAACAATTACTGGACTCGGACTAGGACTGGTGGCGGAGATGAATCTGGTGGAACTCGGAATGGTGGCGGAGATGAATCTGGTGGAACAAGGACAGGTGGCGGATATATGTTGCAGGTGAACTCGGATTGGCGTGACGGCGGCAGACATGTGGTGGCGTATATGGATTCGGATTGGCGGTGAATATGTGGTGGTGGTATATGGCAACAACGACGATGATGATGCGGTGGTGATATATGGCAGTGGCAACGTGACAACCTGTGAACAGAACTCAAAACTCTAAAAGACTAGACGCTAAGACCAGCAACTTGACACGATGATGCAACCGCAAATTCAACAAAGCAAATACAGAAAAGATTATGCAAAGGCTCAGATTGGTTCGGATGGGATGAACTAACCCTAATTTTTTTGGCTTTTTCGTGGACTATAGGTATGAAGAACAGACTCGATCTAAACTACGAAAAACTGTAAAATCTCACCGAGCAACCTAGAAATCTGATACCACTTGATAGAGGCAAAGGTGTCCCGTCTTTCGAGGAGATGATGGATATCGCTTTGGTGGCAGTCGACTTTGACGATCCGACTACGAACGTGCGAGGACGTCGCGCCTTAGCAATCGCTAAACCAACTCCGAGAGGTTATTGACCACGCTGGAGCACGATCAACCTGACCACGAGGGTCTGTTTCCTGCGAGCAAACGAAGAACAAGCAATAAACTGAGATTGCAATCTGGATATTGCGAATATAAGATGAAAGCTTTACTGATCAAGGTGGGGTTCTGTGACGCCTTTGTCTGGTCGTTGAACACAAACGAAGTACGCGAAGTTGCAGCTATGGCGAACTTTTAATCTAAACAAAACCCAAAGTCTAAACGGTGCCCTAAGGGCTATATATATGGAGGAAGAGAGGGGGAATTTCGTGGCCCTTGGTGGAGGGGTCCGAAATCAACCCTATCTCTTGTTTCCCCACACATACGGACTCTAAAAATAGCCTATACTTATGTATTTCGAAATTACATGGGCCTGGCCCAATAAAAAGGTGACGCAGCACCTATAATAGCCTTGGGACGAAATTTATGAAGTGGCATCTTGTATATTTCGTCCAAGGCTTCATGCACCCATTATGGTGGCTTCAAAGTCCTGAAATCATCACTTGTAACTCCGTTCTTGTTCCCCTTGCGCATGGCATCATCTCCATGCTTGTTCTTGCTCCAATGTTCATCCTTCTCCAAGCTAGGCCCTTCATTTGTATGCAAAACAAATGTATCCAATTTAGGCAGCATCATATTCTCATGAACATTAGAATCATTACCAAGAAACGAAAGTACCTGATAATTTAATTGGCGTGCGCGAGCTCTAGTAATTGGTCCCGTATATGTAGCAGTAGGGGCTGTGGGTGTAACAATGGTATTGATGTCCTCATCATCATGCTGATGTCATGCTGACATCATAATTGCAATTTCTGAATTAATTTAATTATGCTAATTTCTAGAAAATGATTTAAAATCTTTAAAAATTAATATAAAATAATTCGTAGCTCGGATGGAAAAACTTTGTACATGAAAGTTGCTCAGAACGATGAGACGAATCCGGTTACGCAGCCCGTTCGTCCACCACACCTCCCTAGCATAGCAATCACGCAACTTTCCCCTCCGGTTCATCTGTCTGAAAACGTGAAACTCCAGGGATACTTTCCCGGATGTTTCCCCCCTTCGCCGGTATCACCTACTACCACGTTAGGTCACCTCTAGCACCGCGTATTAACATGCTACGCTTTGTGATACTTTGATTGCTCAGTTATTTATTGTGTTCCCCCTCCGTTACTACTTTCCGGTAGACCCCGAGACTGTCGACGACCCCCCAGTTCGACTACGGAGTTGCCGGCCCCTCCTTGCCAGAGAAACCAGGCAAGCCCCCCCTTGATCACCAGATATCGCCTCTTCTCCTCTATACTGCTTGCATTAGAGTAGTGTAGCATGTTACTACTTTCCGTTAATCCTATTCTGATGCATAGCCTGACATTGTTGCTACATCTGTTGATACCTTACCGGCAATCCTAGATACTTAGTATAGGATGCTAGTTTATCATCATTGGACCTACATTCTTGTCAGTCTGCCTTGCTATACTATTGGACCGTGATCACTCGGGAGGTGATCACGGGTATATACTATACATACATACATACTATACAGATGGTGACTAAAGTCGGGTCAGCTCATTGAGTACCCGCAAGTGATTCTAATGAGGGGGCTGAAAGGACAGGTGGCTCCAACCCGGTAGAGGTGGACCTGGGTTCCCGACGGCCCCCGACTGTTACTTTGTGGCGGAGCGACAGGGCAGGTTGAGACCACCTAGGAGACAGGTGGGCCTGGCCCTGTTCGGCGTTCGCGGATACTTAACACGCTTAACGAGATCTTGGTATTTGATCTGAGTCTGGCTACTGGCCTATACGCACTAACCAACTACGCGGGAACAGTTATGGGCACTCGACGTCGTGGTATCAGCCGAAGCCTTCGTGACGTCAGCAACTGAGTGGCGCGCGCCGGATTGGAACGTAAGCCTGCTCTTGTATTAAGGGGGCTAGTTCTGCTTCCGGTCGCGTTCGCAACGTGCAGGTGTGCTAAGGGCGATGGGCCCAGACCCCTGTGCGCTTAGGTTTAGACCGGCGTGCTGACCTCTCTGTTGTGCCTAGGTGGGGCTGCGACGTGTTGATCTTCCGTGGCCGGGCATGACCCCGAAAAGTGTGTCCGGCCAAATGGGATCAAGCGTGTTGGGTTATGTGGTGCACCCCTGCAGGGAAGTTAATCTATTCGAATAGCCGTGATCTTCGGTAACATGACGACTTGGAGTTGTACCTTGACCTTATGACAACTAGAACCGGATACTTAGTAAAACACACCCTTCCAAGTGCCAGATACAACCCGGTGATCGCTCTCTAACAGGGCGACGAGGAGAGGATCGCCGAGTAGGATTATGCTATGCGATGCTACTTGGAGGACTTCAGTCTACTCTCTTCTTCATGCTGCAAGACGGAGGCTGCCAGAAGCATAGTCTTAAACAGGATTAGTTATCCCCTTCTTATTCTGGCATTTTGCAGTTCAGTCCACTGATATGCCCCTTTACACATATACCCATGCATATGTAGTATAGCTCCTTGCTTGCGAGTACTTTGGATGAGTACTCACAGTTGCTTTCTCCCGCTTTCCCCCCCTTTCCTTTCTACCTGGTTGTCGCAACCAGATGTTAGAGCCCAGGAGTCAGACGCCACCGTCGACGACGACTACTACACCGGAGGTGCCTACTACTACATGCAGCCCGCTGACGACGACCAGGAGTAGTTTAGGAGGATCCCAGGCAGGAGGCCTGCGCCTCTTTCGATATGTATCCCAGTTTGTGCTAGCCATCTTATGTCAACTTGTTTAACTTATGTCTGTACTCAGATATTGTTGCTTCCGCTGACTCATCTATGATCGAGCACTTGTATTCGAGCCCTCGAGGCCTCTGGCTTGTATTATGATGCTTGTATGACTTATTTTATTTGTAGAGTTGTGTTGTTATATCTTCCCGTGAGTCCCTGATCTTGATCGTACACGTTTGCGTGTATGATTAGTGTACAATTGAATCGGGGGCGTCACAAGTTGGTATCAGAGCCGACTGCCTGTAGGAATCCCCTTTCCAACTCCTTGGCCGAAGTTGAGTCTAGAAGCCGAAAACTGTTTTACTAACTTGGCTGTGCGGCCCCTAGGCCCACGTGGCCATTGGGTGGTATTAGGATCTTTTATTCCTCGTCCATACTCTGGGATTCTAATCTCTATTCTATTCGGGTTAAATGATTTTGCTGAAATCTAACTCTAGGTTCTCGTTATCACTTCCTGCCAGAGAGCCCCTTCATTACAGATGATCGACCGCTTCAACAGAAGATTCTGACAATACTCTCCGATGTTTCCCCGAGACCATTGTGCCCTTCGCCGTTGCAATTCCATACCACCGATAATTCCCTATGGAAAGCTACATACACTTGTTGTCCATAACTTCATTCCCAGTTGATCTTGTTATTACAAGATACCTCGGAAATTCTCTCTATTATTCCGAGAATACTTTGTACCTACTGCCTTGCAGTTCATTATCCACATATACACCGCTATGGATAATTTCTCAGACTTACCGAGTATCCGCCCATCCCTAGTTGTTTGTGTGTTTCACTAAGTTCTTCAAAATAATATTCGAACTTCCGAAAATCCTGAGTAGCCTATTGCTCTTGAAATTCTTGCTTGCTTGCATTATGGTTAATCCCATAAGTCTAGTAATCTTATTGGCATCCTTTGTCACTATCATTTTAAGTCCGTTGATTCTATATGTGCGCGAATGCACGCAATCATCAGTTGATCCTGATAAATTACCTTTCCGGCTCAGACGTCTTTCGAACATGGGCTGGTTCTCGGCCAATCAGATTGCCATCGATTGTACCCCTAAGTCTATTCAACTTATCCATCCTTGATCAGAGCATTTGCTCCTGATCCCTTGATTTGAAAATCATAATTCCTTTGCTAATTAAACGTTGAATTATTCAGATGTTCTATAAACCGATGCATTGCATTCTTTCTTCCTCTGATTGGGTATCGATAGTCACATCAGCTCCATTGTGGATCGCCATATCCACTGCTGGATTATTATCTGACAATGTCCTTCATAATTAATCACCTTGTGAGTTCTTTCTCTGATACATAATGCCTTTGGTAAATGGTATCCTCTCCTTTTGTCAACCATGCTCTGCTTTCGAGCTGGTGATATTTACTCTTGAAGCTTGTGGTATATGTTCCTAAGAAGCCCCAATGGGTTGAACCAATGCCTTCCCTAATATGTACAAACCCGAAAGATTTCACGGGTCATACTTATTTGGTATTGCACCAGGTAAAACTTTCCACAACTAATGTCATTTTTGAAATACGAGAGGTCAATGTAAGATTATGCATTGAGGAAGTGGGAGTCGACCTTGAACCTTTGTGTTCATGCCCATGGAAACAATGTAGATCGTATCATTAAAGCTTATCTTCAAATAAATATTTCCTTGGTATAAGTTTATCTTATATCTGGGATCTGGCATTTTGCAATCGTTGTTCCGGCCATGTTCTCCTTTAAATACCATTTCTCGGACAAGTTGAAGTACTTGTCTTCTGCAGATCTTTGCACCTGTCCAACCTTTACTTTGATCTACCATCGAGTATTACACTCTGGTATCTCGAAAATATCATGGAACTGCATAACTTTTATGGGTTCTTCATCAACTTTTATTTCTCACCGATTCCAATTTTCCTAGGTTCTGGGTTGTCGTTAACCGGGAACACCGATATGTGAACCGAGTCTGCACTACGGTTCAATAACTCTAAGTAATCTTCGTTGCTTATGAGTTTATTAATCCTTTAAGTCATTCCTAGCCTGGTCGGCTATATCATTATCATGCTAAATTTTAACTGTGCTATGTGCTCTTTATTCCCGGAGCACAATTTTCGACGATGACCTGAGCTTATGTCGACTTTACTCGTCATAGCATTTCGCCTTGAATAGCAAGCTTGATTTCGAGTTTGTGTCGTATACGTGGTTCCAATAACCTTTCGCTTCATCATTCCTTTGACTTGATGTCATCACCGATCGATTACATCTTCATGGAATCTCTTGACAAATGTGTCGTGATCATCATCAGCATTCCGAGCTCTTCCAAGATATCAATCGAATTCATGATGGGAAATACCATCCTTGCCCGTCGATGATTTGTGTAATCATCGACAACATTCTTACCTTCCCCCAACACAAACTTGTTCGTGTTTTGTGTTATACCTTGCTATCCAACATTTGTTCTCCTTTACCTTGGAGTATTGCCATCTTCTATGTCAAGAATGTCGTGAGAATTTTATCACCTCTTGAGAATTCCTGATACAAGTGATGCTTCTCACCATCACCATTCCTTCTTGGTCCCCGTGTTATTTATAACCGGAATGCTGAAAAATGAACTATGAATTATGAATTCAAAACTTCTAGCAACCCTATTGCTTGTAAGTTACGAATGATAGTTTCTTTCTTCATGTGTTGATTATTGACTCATCATTCTAACACTGATCGTGTTACTTAGTCCATATTTTGGATGCACTTTTCGATCAATGTTTAATTGTGTATGCTTTCCTCTAGCACACCATTATATCATTTGATTTGACAAATGTTATCTCCTTGTTCACATGACTATGGAAAGCCATCTTTTTGGATATCTTGACGAAATGTTGCTGAATCCTTCAGCCACCTCCTCATCTCTCCTTGGATTAATGATGAACTCTTGCTTCGGAACTTGCTTCCATTGTACATTTCCCGAGAATCTTACAGTGTCTTCTCGTCATTTGTGTTGCACCTTTTCTTCTCTGGCATCCTAAGTCAGAGGTATCCTGACACCAATCGGATCTGAACCTCGGTCAGATATGATGGTTGGGACATTTCCAAGAGTTAAAACATTGGTCTTTTATGACCCGGTAAGGTGATGGCATGTCCAGCACACCTGGCCGGAGGACCTATTGTTATAGTTTCCTTTTTGGCAAGGTTAGTCATTCTTCCGTGTGGAAATTGTAAGACTTATTTTATGAGTTGTTCCTGATGAATCCTTTGCGTATGCAAAGATCGACCTTTGCTTGAAGACCATGTTAGTGCTATCTCGAAGCATGTCGGTGGTACTCCGATCTTCAATAAGAACAGTTGAAGCAATGCTATCTTTTCTTTATCAAATATCCAAAACACCGTTGTATGGGTAATGTCATGAAATTCCTTCCCCCCTTACCTAAATGGTTTTCTACTTTCTATCATGTCATGGATATCATGCTCCGCTTGTCCTTCGGAAGGATATATCCCTGAAATATGTGTTTAACATAGTTTTCCTTTCCATTGTTCTGTTTAATCTGATAATCACATTTTCCTTTCCATTGTTTGGTTTAACCTTTCTAGTGATCTATATGATCCAAGCAGAAATATTCTCCTGCTTATGTAAACACCACGGTGTACAATTCTGTTAGCAAGACCCTGTTACCGTTATTGATAACATTCCGACAGACACCGATGGACGAGAACTTTGCCTACTGGTCCGCCTCGTTCAACGAGCGGGGAAATGGTTCTCTTCGTCCCTCGCCATTGGTACCGATGTTGTTGCCGACATAACCGACAGACTATCCTCTGACTTGCCATGCTTATATGGTCGTGCAAGACGTCACCGCCCTTCCTACTGTTAATCCACATGGTGGGCCCATAACCCACAGTTTCACAGGATCGAAACCTGACTCTCCTGTACACCACCTGTTTCCAAAGTTATTCCTCACGCTTGGCTTCGTATGTAATTCACGAGCCACCTTCCAGAGATCATCAATTCTGGTATGAAACGCAATACTTATTCCTGATTGGTTTGAGCCCTTTCACGCCCTGTTTCAGGCATCGAATGGTTGCCTGCTCGCTCGAAACTTCCCATGAAACCTCATTACTTTGCTCTCGATAATTTCTTAAGTTTCAATTCGAGAGTTACTTTCTGCCACCTTCCCCGATGATATCGACCAGATAGTCAACCTTGTAGAGGTTCGTTCTCCCGGAATACCCCTTATTCTTTCGTAAGTACGATGGAACCCCCGAAGAAAGGACAACAACTTCATCATGATGCATAGGAATGGAAACATCAACGGTATGGATCGACCTCTTCGAGAAGAGCAACCAAGACCGAGAAGATTCGTTAGAATTTCGTAATTAGAACTTTCCCCCTTACCCCCCTCTTAAATCTCGGGACGAGATTTCTTGTAGTGGAGGAGAATTGTGACGCCCGGATAATTAAGCTACAGTAACCCTCTCCTAATGATGCCATGTCACCGCTGTCACTTTAGTTAATCTCGCGATGGTTCAGAAACGATTCAAATTCAAATTTGAAATAAAGACAAACAACAAAAGTTTTCAAACTTTAAAACTAAAATGTTCGAGTCGTCCTAAATAATGCAAAGGTGATTGTGGTGAAGAAACCCCACTTTTATAAAATGTTTAAATACAATCAGATGAATAAAACAGTAGCATAAATAGTTATTTAAATACCTTTTGTAATTAATAAAATGTCAAACTAAATTATTTGAGGACTAGACTTTTTGTGACAATGGCCTAAATTGAATTACTAAATTAGATGCCAAGTATATATTTTACAAAAAAAATAAAACAATAGGAAACAAAGACAAAACAGAAAAGAAAACTAACTAAAAGAAAAGAAATAAAAACAAAATCCAAAAATAAATAAAATGGGGGGGAGACAAATACCCCCTCCCCCACTGGACCGATTGGCCCAACTGGGCCATGGCCCAGCCAGGCCGGCCCACGCCTCTGGCCTACTTAGGCCTCCCCACCACCGAACCCTAACCCGTAACCCCCACCGACACCTCTCACTTCCCCCGCACGATCCCCACCCCCACTCTCTCGTCTCTCTCCCCCATCCCCGATCTAGATCGGGATCGGGGGGGGGGGGAACGAACCCCACGTCGCCCCGACCCCTAGGCGAACCGCGTCGGCCGTGGCCGCGGCCACCTTGTCGCCAGAGCTTCCCCCGCCGGACTGCCTCCTCCTCCTCAACGGCCTGCCTCCTCTTCATCACCGTCGTCCCCGACGTCCTCCTCGACCCCTCGCTGCCCGAACCCCTACCGCCCCAGTGAGCCTTCGCCTCGCTCCTCCCCTCCCCTCTATCCCGCGCTCGCCGTGCCTCAGCGGGTTGTGCCCGCGCCGTCGTCGCGCTCGACCGCGCACCCCCACGCGTCTTGGCCGCCCAGTGCGCGCCCGCGCTTGTCCGCCATACCGCTCCGCCTCTGTCCCTTGCCCTGGCCGGCGCCCTCCTCCGCCCCAGCCGACGCCAGGGACTAGTCGGGCTGCGTGCGCTCCATCGCCATGGTGGCCTCATCCCACTGCGCCGCTCGGAGACCCCCGCGTCCTGCCTAGTTCGCCGCGGCCACCGGCCTCCCTCGCAGCTCCCCCTCCCCTGAACCCACGACCTCGCCCCGGCCTTGCCTCGTCCGCCCTGACGTACCGTCCTAGCGCCCCAACACTGCCTGCATCACCACATCCTCGCCCCGCCGTGGCCTCGCCGGCGCCGGCTGGCGCCACGCCGGCGTCCTCCCCTTGGCATGGCACCGACTGGCCGCGCCCAGTCCGGGCGCCCGCACCCGCGCGCCCGCTAGCGCCCGCTCCAGTGGCCTCCTGGGCCACTGGCATGTGGGGCCCGCCCCGGTGGAACGTTAAAAAGAATAATAATAATAACAATTAGTTAAATAAATAAATAAATAAATAACTTAATTAATGATGTTTATTTAACCTAATCATTTAGTTAAATAAATTAACCATGTTTAATTAACCTGAGACTATGGCGAACGGGACCCACCTGCAGGGTTGACCTAGTCAACCTTTGGTACTGCTGACATAATAATTGCAATTTCTGAATTAATTTAATTATGCTAATTTCTAGAAAATGATTTAAAATCTTTAAAAATTAATATAAAATAATTCGTAGCTCGGATGGAAAAACTTTGTACATGAAAGTTGCTCAAAACGATGAGACGAATCCGGTTGCGCAGCCTGTTCGTCCGCCACACCTCCCTAGCATAGCAAACATGCAACTTTCCCCTCCAGTTCATCTGTCTGAAAACGCGAAACTCCGGGGATACTTTCCCGGATGTTTCCCCCCTTCGCCGGTATCACCTACTACTGCGTTAGGTCACCTCTAGCACTGCGTATTACCATGCTACACTTTGTGATACTTTGATTGCTCAGTTATTTATTGTGTTCCCCCTCCGTTACTTCTTTCCGGTAGACCCCGAGACTGTTGACGACCCCCCAGTTCGACTACGGAGTTGACGCCCCTCTTTGCCAGAGCAACCAGGCAAGCCCCCCCCTTGATCACCAGATATCGCCGATTCTCCTCTATACTGCTTGCATTAGAGTAGTGTAGCATGTTACTGCTTTCCGTTAATCCTATTCTGATGCATAGCCTGACATTGTTGCTACATTTGTTGATACCTTACCGACAATCCTAAATACTTAGTATAGGATGCTAATTTATCATCATTGGCCCTACATTCTTGTCAGTCTGCCTTGCTATACTATTGGACCGTGATCACTCGGGAGGTGATCACGGGTATATACTATACATACATACATACTATACAGATGGTGACTAAAGTCGGGTCAGCTCATTGAGTACCCGCAAGTGATTCTGATGAGGGGGCTGAAAGGACAGGTGGCTCCATCCTGGTAGAGGTGGCCTGGGTTCCCGACTGCCCCCGACTGTTACTTTGTGGCGGAGCGACAGGGCAGGTTGAGACCACCTAGGAGACAGGTGGGCCTGGCCCTGTTCGGCGTTCGTGGATACTTAACACGCTTAACGAGATCTTGGTATTTGAACTGAGTCTGGCTACTAGCCTATACGCACTAACCAACTACGCGGGAACAGTTATGGGCACTCGACGTCGTGGTATCAGCCGAAGCCTTCGTGACGTCAGCAACTGAGTGGCGCGCGCCAGATTGGAACGTAAGCCTGCTCTTGTATTAAGGGGGCTAGTTCTGCTTCCGGCCGCGTTCGCAACGTGGAGGTGTGCTAAGGGCGATGGGCCCAAACCCCTATGCGCTTAGGTTTAGACCGGCGTGCTGACCTCTCTCTTGTGCCTAGGTGGGGCTGCGACGTGTTGATCTTCCACGGCCGGGCATGACCCCGAAAAGTGTGTCCTGCCAAATGGGATCAAGCGTGTTGGGTTATGTGGTGCACACCTGAAGGGAAGTTAATCTATTCGAATAGCCATGATCTTCGGTAACAGGACGACTTGGAGTTGTACCTTGACCTTATGACAACTAGAACCAGATACTTAATAAAACACACCCTTCCAAGTGCCAGATACAACCCGGTGATCGCTCTCTAACAGGGCGACGAGGAGAGGATCGCCGGGTAGGATTATGCTATGCGATGCTACTTAGAGGACTTCAGTCTACTGTCTTCTTTATGCTGCAAGACGGAGGCTGCCAGAAGCGTAGTCTTCGACAGGATTAGTTATCCCCCTCTTATTCTGGGATTCTGCAGTTCAGTCCACTGATATGCCCCTTTACACATATACCCATGCATATGTAGTATAGCTCCTTGCTTGCGAGTACTTTGGATGAGTACTCACGGTTGCTTTCTCCCCCTTTTCCCCCCTTTCCTTTCTACCTGGTTGTCGCAACCAGATGTCGCAGCCCAGGAGTCAGACGCCACCGTCGATGACAACTACTACACCGGAGGTGCCTACTACTACGCGCAGCCCGCTGACGACGACCAGGAGTAGTTTAGGAGGATCCCAGGCAGGAGGCCTGCGCCTCTTTCGATCTGTATCCCAGTTTGTGCTAGCCATCTTATGGCAACTTGTTTAACTTATGTCTGTAATCAGATATTGTTGCTTCCGCTGACTCGTCTATGATCAAGCACTTGTATTCGAGCCCTCGAGGCCTCTGGCTTGTATTATGATGCTTGTATGACTTATTTTATTTGTAGAGTTGTGTTGTGATATCTTCCCATGAGTCCCTGATCTTGATCGTACATGTTTGCGTGTATGATTAGTGTACGATTGAATCGGGGGCGTCACATTTCTTAATGTTAAAGATGAGCAGTAAAAGATACAAGTTGCAGTTCCAGGGCAACCTGGCTTAGATCCTTTTCTGGTTCAGGTAATAAATGTTTGGTATTCTTATATACTTGCATCAGTTCAGACCCGCGGATACAATAAGTTGAGGGAAAACCCATACAAAAGTTCAAAGTTGAGAAACAGGGGTTCTTTCTTTCAATGTTCGCTAGTGTATGCAGATTGGGTTTGCATGCATTTCATAGTTGGATGGCTACTGATCTCTATAAAACCTTGGAAGCAGTGCTTGCATTACTAGTCCAACTATACTAGGTAAAACTGAATGTACCTAGCCAGTTCAATAACATCATCTCCTTGTGCAAAAAGGTTGTCTAAAAGGTCGAACTCACATCTGCTTCAGAATATCGCACAAAAAATTATTTATGTGTATTTGTCTTTTTCATATTGAATTATTTGAAGTAATACAAAAATAGCTCACTTTTGTGACTTTCATCATTTGAATATCTATATGTCTCATGTTCGAATTTTCAATTTCTTTAAAACTAAACTAATGGTGCTCTTGTTTCAGGGCCGAGGGAGAAGGCAGAACCTCTGGGTGCATGATGGAAAAAAATGCAAGTACTTTTTCTACTAGTGAGTTCTTGTTTAGATGTTCAGGATACCGTTCAGGATACCGTTCAGGATAGCAGGTGCATGATGGAAAATTGTGTATCATGTAGTTCTTGTTTAGATGCCGTGCAAGTTCAAAAATTGTCTATTTTGCCACTGGAGAGAACACGTTGGTTGCATTGTTTTTCCAGTGTGACGTCCCTTGGTATGTTAGGAGTACTGTTATTGTTGCTCTGCATGCAAATGAATTAGCTTGTCCTGCTAAGATGAGGATGTTTGTTCCTGAGTCTTGAACTTTAAGAGGTCAAGGGAGATGAATAATTTCTATCATATGAAAGTACAAAAAGGTTGAATTAAAAATATTGATTAGTACGAGTTAAAAATGGTGATCAGTTCGAAATAAAAAGAAATTGCTAAGATGAGAATGTTTGTGCCCGAGTCTTGAACTTTAAGAGGTCAGGGGAGATGAATAATTTCTATCATATGAAAGTACAAAAAGGTTTGAATTAGAAATATTGATCAGTACCAGTTAAAAACGACAATCGGTTCGGAATAAAAAAGAAATAGCTAAGATGAGGATGTTTGTGCCTAACTCTTGAACTTTAAGAGGTCAGGGGAGATGAATAATTTCTGTCATATGAAAGTACAAAAGGGTTTGAATTAAAAATATTGATCAGTACGAGTTAAAACGGCGATCAGTTCGGAATAAAAATAAATTGCTAAGATGAGGATGTTTGTGCCTGAGTCTTGAACTTTAAGAGGTGAGGGGAGATGAATAATTTCTGTCATATGAAAGTACAAAAAGGTTGAATTAAAATTATTGATCAGTACAAGTTAAAAACGGCGATCAGTTCGGGATAAAAAGAAATGGTCAGTTTGAATTAAAAAAGAAACACACATAGAAATTCAAATTGTAAAAGTTCAAAAAAGTAACCCCATGAAAATTCAAATGGTAAATATACAAGTCGTAAAATGAGAGAAGTCCAGAACATCATTGCAAAAAAATGTCGAGTTAAAAGAAAACATGCAAAATGTTTTCTTTTTGAAAAGAATATCATTCAGTTCAACAATATAAACCATGCAAGGTCATTGGAGATGATATTGTAAACCGTTACTCAACGAGGAAAACCTTACCGAAAAAACAGAGTAAAAGACGAGTATGAAAACGCGCTCAGCACAAAACCATAGGGAGATCAGTTCGAGTACTCTTTTTGCCGAACGGGAAAAGCAACCGTATTCAAAATTACTCCGTGAAAACTACCTCAATACAAACACACACAGATATTAGTACGAGTACTCTGTGTTTTAGAAGGAAAACAACATGATGGGTCTTTCATATTTGTAATTTTTTTTGAAGTAGAGAAGACAATGAGTTCGACGAGATGAATATCGTCAGTACAACTTTGAAGACGATGGAAATTCCTGTATGATCCTGCTTTTTTCCTTTTATGAAGATGATGGCGGCACGGTTGGCGTCTGGAGTTTATCTTCAGACCGTTCATGAAATGCAGTTTTGACCTTGTGGAAACGAGCCGGGTTATATGGAAAACAATATCGAAAACCATGATCCAGTTTATTCTGACTCAATGTCACCAATACATGCGCGTTTCAGATGTCTGTACATTTCTATTCAGTTCCACCAACACACACGCCTTTCAAATCTCTTAATTTTAGCAAGAGATTCTCTATCTAATAAGGACAATAAAAGGTTGAGTGTAAATCATTGCAACACGACATTATTTATTCATCAATTATCAACTTCAACGATAAAAAGCCCAATTGCACCATCGATCGCCCAGTCATTTTCCCCAAGCATGGATGCACATGCGCACTTGATCGATCAGAGCTCAGAGCCCGTAGAGTTCCAGAACTCATCCAGGTCAAGTAACGTCACCGCCTCTCCCTGCCTCTGCCCCTGCGCGATGGCGACGCGGTGGCCGTTGTTCGGGCCGGTCAAGCAATGGCACCGCCTCTCCCTGCCCCTGCATCTGCGCGACAGCGAAACGGTGGCCGTCGTCCGGGTCAAGCAATGGCACCGCCTTTCCCTGCCTTGGCCTTGCATCTACGCGACGGGGACGCGGGGGCCGTTGTCTCGCTGCGGCTGCGGCGGCGGAAGAGCAGCCGTGGAACCCTGCAGCTATGCACCGTGCACAGGGACGATGGCGAGCTGCGCCCGCGTCCTGGTGAGCTTGCACTGCGTTGGCTGAACTCCTCCTGCAGCTGGCTGATGATCCCGTCACATCCGTACACCGGGTCCTCCACCAGCCACTGCGCCTCCATTGCCATCGTCTCCGCCGCCTGAGCTCTCTCATCCACCGGCAAGCTCTACAAGTGGCAACCAAGTTTAAATGTCGAACCATGTAGCACGAACTAGCTGATGGTTTGTCAATGGCGGCTGAAACGATTGATTACCAGAGGTCATGTAGCTTGATCCTCGAGCAACCTTGCGACTTTGCTGGCGCCAAAGGCCAGGTGGACGGCGACGTAGCGGTGAGGGTTGCGACACCGGGAAGTAGGAGGTGAGCATGCAGTCGGGGGCGCACCTCCTGCGCAGGTACTTGCACGCCATGCACCTCCCCGGGTTACTGCCGCCTCCCTGGTCTTCCTCGTGCATTTCCCTGTCGCCGGTGGTTGACGTGATAATCTAGTGCTAGATCCTGGTGTCGTGCATGCTTTGTGCTGGAGTCCATCATCAATCAAACCCAAAAATCAAAGCATCACGGTAGTCCATGGCACTGTCCGCGTTGAATTAGGCTGCCCTACTCCATGCCGAACACACAGAAAAAATCAGTTCATCTGGGAAATTCATATCAGTCCAACATCTCTCGGCTGTCAGTTCAAAAAGGGTAACAGAATAATATTCTGTTACGCGTAACAGAATAGCCCAGATGTATATATATATATATATATATATATATATATAATATTTGTGTTCTGTCCTATACAACATTCACTTATAGCTATGTCTTCACTCTTGAATCTTTTGATCTAAGTGAATGTGATCGGACCCTAACCTATTCTATGCTTCTACCTCAACCCTATCTGTCCAAATCATATGCATTCTATTGAAACCTGTCAATTGTCTTCTTTGAGTCTCTGTCAGCAGAGGACAATCCGACAAATATTTAATCTGTTTTTAATGTTGCATCCTTATTGCCTGAAAACCAGAGAAGCCGGAACGACCACCCGACAATCCATGCGTGCGTGGGAACATGGATCAACTCTCAATGAGTTGCATGTATGCCACGTGTCTCTGAGATGTGAACCGCTAGGGGCACATGCGTAATTACGTTGCGCCGCCCTCCTCTATCTTATAAATTCTCACCCGCGTGGTCATTATCTGTTCTTCCACCACGCCACCTCCAACAAATCCTAGCGCCTCCGCTAGCTTGCGTCATCGCTGGAGAAGAAGCACTCAGCTGCCGCAACCTCTTCAACGCCGTCCTCACGCGGGCTGCGGACCTCGTCCTCTCCGCCGCCGCCGTAGGTGTCTTCCGCCGCCAAGTTAGGGCGCGGGGGATTGAACTGCTTGGCTTCTCTTCCCATCCGTCTAGCAGTTCATCAAGGGTAAATAAATCTTACTTTTTACTGCCTTTTAGATCTGTCAAATCCGACCACTTTTTCCAAAAGTGGTTTCTAAACTTCCAAATCTGGATTTGTTCACTTCTGCATCTCATACCATGCTTAGTATATTCACTTATGCTTCATAACTAACTAGATTCCTTACTTGTACTTATTCATGGATTCGTATAAATCTGGAACCGACTCTCTCCAAGTGAGTGAATGTCTTCGCACTATGAGGTCAATGTCTTCAAAACTGATTTATCTTCAAAACCTCCTAAGAATGCATATGACCTCTTCCCCTTTCCTCGCATCTCTAATGCTGTCACAGGTACATGTCCATGGGAGAATCCCTTGGTTCTCATAGTCTGCATACATTTGCAGAATACTTACAGCATCACACTGAATCACTTGAAGCCAGTTCTTGTCTGAAGCCAATCAGACAGAAGCCATTCTCTATGTTGAAGCCAATCAGCTTAAATATTATGGCTTCAGAAAAGTCTGCTCGGAAGGGTTGCAGGCAATGCCAAGGCAACACAGCTCTTGATCTGCCTCCTGCCTTGTATGAACAATACAAGTCAGACGATGAAAACTACATCCAGCGCAAGAACCAGATTAAGTGGATCCAAAGATATGGGGCTCAGGGGTGGTTCAAGTACAAATCCATCACAACTGAATATGCTGAGAAGAATGCCATCAAGCATCCATGGGGAGACTGTCTGTATCGCGGCCTAGTGCCGAAGAACAAGGCTAAAGCTATTGCGCAGGAATTCTATCCTTGAATGGTCAGATGACTGCAACCTGAAAATGCCGACCCATCCTCCTTATTATGGTGTCGTGACGACAATCTCTTCAAGCGCAACTTTCAGTTTGTCAAAGATTTTGCTGCCCAGAACGCAAAAGACTAAGACCTCAACTTCAATCCTGACCCCTTTGCTCCCAGATCTGATGGGACACATGAAGCCAATGAAAACAGAATTGGCCCCTTTGCCAATTTCAATGAGCTTCTATCTCACATTGCTGCTCAAAGAGCAGCAGTGGAGCACTCTGATGGTGATGCTGATACTGAAGGTGCTCCCTCACCGCCCAAGGAAAATAAGAAGAAGAAGACAAAAGCTTCAAATCTGTCTTCTTCACCAAAAGCTTCAGCAAGGAAGGCTCTAAGGATTGCACCGCCTGAATCCAGTATGCAGTCTAAGGATTTATGTCGTGTGTCCCAAAGGACCAAGAAGCCATTGCCCAAGAAGGCCACTGGACAACCTGTCACATCCCTAGTTCTGGTATGCTCAAGGCTAGCTAGTCATGTGTTGTAACACCCTGGATGTAACTTTCCATCTTTGTAACTCCAACTCTTGCCATTTTAGGCTATATGTTATGATATTCCCTTTGTGGTTGGGTTTTTGTCTTTTGTTTTGCATTTTGTTCATGTCATGCATTTCATATCATGTCATCATGTGCATCTCATTTGCATACGTGTTCGTCTCATGCATCCGAGCATTTTCCCCGTTGTCCGTTTTGCAATCCGACACTCCCACATGCACCGGCGCACCCCTCTTGTCTCTTTTCGAGTGCGGGTGTTAAACATTCTCGGAATGGACCGAGGCTTGCCAAGTGGCCTTGGTACACCACCGGTAGACCACCTGTCAAGTTTCGTGTCATTTGGAGGTCGTTTGATACTCCAACGGTTAACCGGATAACCGCAAAGGCCTCCTTTGGGTTGCAGCCCAACACCCCTCAAAAACAGCCCAACAACCCACCTAAGTCACTTCCATGCTCTCCGCCGTCGGATCACGATCGTGTGGGCGAAAACTGCACTCCATTTGGAGTCTCCTAGCTCCCTCTACCTACAAATATGTGCCCATCCCCGAAATTTCGGGCAACTCCTCCCCGCCGCCACCGGACGCATCCGGACCGGGCCGGACACATCCGCCCGGCGCCGCCAGGCGAACCGCGCGCCGCCACATGGCCGCGCCCACATCGCCGCGCCGCCTCCTCTCCGCCGCGGATCTCCGTCCGCCGGCCGTCGCCAGGCCGCCGCCTCCACCTCGGCCCCCCGCCGCCGTCACCGGATGCGAGCTCCACCGCCGCCCGCCGCGCGCCGCCACGTCGCCCCGCGGCCGCCTCGCCGCTCCGGTGACCGCGCCGCCGCCTCTTCCCCGAGCTCCTCCTCCGGTCGTCCTCATCCCCCTCCTCTCCAACTCTGGCGGCTGCTCCGGCCGTCATCGGGAAGCGAGCCGGATCCAGATCTGAAATATAGGGTTGACCTCGTTTTCCCTCCAAGTCTGCATATCATCATGCCATATTCATCATGTCATAACCTAGCACCCGTGGCTCCATTTTGGGCGTGTAGCATACCGTGTTGTTCGCCTCGACGAGTACATCATTGTATCTCATTGCATCATTTTCATTTGAGCTCATCTTGATGCCCTAAATGTTGTTGGAAGAGGGCTATGTGATGTTAGTTCCAGATTCTTACCAGAACATGCACTTTTGTCATTTTTGCCATGATTGATGTGTGCATCTTATGAACTTGAGCCCTACATATGTTTTGAACTATGCCATGCCATCTATACAGAGGTGCTTACCATTTATTTTTGTGATCAATGTGGTGACAAGAACAAGCATGAAAACTAGGCCTCGTGATGTTGCTGTTTTTAGTCCCTGTTCTGCTGTTATTTTGATGCCATGTAAACTTGATGCTACAGAGAGATCCATGCATATTTTGAGATATTTCAGTAAGGATGTTTTGAACATATGGTTGTGCTCTATCCATTCATGCCCCTGTTTGAAATTATGGAGTAGTCTAGCATGTCATTCTCGTGCTCTACTTTTGCTACAAAATGTTTCCAGGCAGATTGTTTACATGTTATTCAATTTTGCCAAGGTTGTTGTAGTTGATCCTTGCATGCTATGAACTTGTTCTTGCCATGGATATCCTTATAAACATGTCTTCCTGTTGATGCTATGCTTATCTTGTCATGCAATGGCTTGTGGTGAGTGAATCGAGCTCGCGAAGATGCCTTCATAATTCTGTCAATGCCATGCCCTGTTTGCTGAATCTGTTAACGAAACTTGCTATGTTTACCTGGATGCCATCATTTCTTCTGATCCTTTTTGGCTCATGGTTAGTAAAGGACTTTTGTTCTATGCATTTAGTACTATCATTTCATGCCTTAAGTATCTATGATATGTTCCTGTAGCATGTTGGTTGGTTGCTCTGAACATTGCTACCTGATGCTGTTTATGCCATGTCCAAGCTGATATCTTTTGCACTTTTGCCATGCTTGTTTGAACCTGTTGTTGTGTGATTTAGCCGTAGCTCAG
The DNA here is from genome assembly GCF_018294505.1 of Triticum aestivum. Lineage (NCBI taxonomy): Eukaryota > Viridiplantae > Streptophyta > Magnoliopsida > Poales > Poaceae > Triticum > Triticum aestivum. The sequence continues at coordinate 196,646,669 of NC_057807.1, read as the reverse complement.
TGTTCCTCTTTTGTCAAGCATCTCCTGTAGATCACTGTCATATGCTTTGTTGTTATGTTGGGGTGCTGTAGCATAGTTTCTTGATGTATTCTAAGTGCTATCATGCTGTTAATCGCAGATTGGTGTCATTCGTGTTTTGCTTGCCATTTGCAAACCGTGCATCCGATTCCGGTGATCTTTATATCGATTTCAACCGAAATCATCTCATCTTTCCAGAGGCATACTTGGTTTGCCAAGTTGATGCCTTGTTCATCATTTTCCTTCCGGAGCACGCATAAGCATTGCATATCACATCTCGCATATCATGCCATGTATTGCATCATGTTGCTTGTGCATTGCACCGTGATTTATTGTGGTTCCCTTGCTTCTGTTCTTGCTTTGGGTAGAGCCGGGAGACGAGTACGTGCACGAGGAACCTGTTGAGAACGCTTACGAGGATCAAGCTTTCGACAACTCTGAGAACTTTGCAGGCAAGATGACCATACCTTCGATATCACTTCTATCTTTGCTTTGCTAGTTGCTCGCTCTATCGTTATGTTAGCTCTACCTGCAATTGTTAATCGTGCCTCCCGTATTGCCATGTCAAGCCTCTAACCATCCTTTCCTAGCAAACCGTTGTTTGGCTATGTCACCGCTTTTGCTCAGCCCCTCTTATAGCGTTGCTAGTTGCAGGTGAAGATGAAGTTTGTTCCTTGTTGGAACATGGATGCTTTGGGATATCACAATATCTCTTGTTTAATTAATGCACCTATATAATTGTTAAGGGTGGAAGGCTCGGCCTTATGCCTGGTGTTTTGTTCCACACTTGCCACCCTAGTTTCCGTCATACCGGTGTTATGTTCCTTGATTTTGCGTTCCTTACGCGGTTGGTTGATTTATGGGACCCACTTGACAGTTCGCTTTGAATAAAACTCCTCCAGCAAGGCCCAACCTTGGTTTTACCATTTGCCACCTACACCTTTTTTCCCTTGCGTTTTCGCGAGCCCGAGGGTCATCTTTATTTTAGCCCCCCCGGGCTAGTGCTCCTTCGAGTGTTGGTCCGAACCGAGCAGCCTGTGGGGCCACCACGGGGAAACTCGAGGCCTGGTTTTTACTCGTAGCTTGACTTATCCAGTGTGCCCTGAGAATGAGATACATAGGACTCCTATCAGGATTTGTCGGCACATCGGGCGGCTTTGCTGGTCTTGTTTTACCATTGTCGAAATGTCTTGCGAACCGGGATTCCGAGACTGATCGGGTCTTCCCGGGAGAAGGTATATCCTTGGTTGACCATGAGAGCTTATGATGGGCTAAGTTGGGACACCCCTGCAGGGTATATTATCTTTCGAAAGCCGTGCCCGCAGTTATGAGGCAGATGGGAATTTGTTAATGTCCGGTTGTAGATAACTTGACACTTGACTTCATTAAAATGCATCAACCGCGTGTGTAGCCGTGATGGTCTCTTCTCGGCGGAGTCCGGGAAGTGAACACGGTTTGAGTTATGTATGACCGGAAGTAGTTTCAGGATCACTTCTTGATCACTTCTAGCTTCTCAACCGATGCGTTGCTTCTCTTCTCGCTCTCACTTGCGTATGTTAGCCACCATATATGCTTAGTGCTTGCTGCAGCTCCACCATATTACCCCTTTCCTACCTACAAGCTTAAATAGTCTTGATCTCGTGGGTGTGAGATTGCTGAGTCCCCGTGGCTCACAGATTCTACCAAAATAGATGCAGGTACCGAGGATACTAGTGGAAGTGGCACAATTGAGCTCAAGTGGGAGTTTGACGAGGACCTTGGTCATTACTATGTTTCGTTTCCAGATGATCAATAGCGGGGCCCAGTCGAGACGATCGGGGATCTAGCATTTGGGGTTATCTTCTTTTTATTTGGATTTGACCGTAGGTGGTCTATGAGTGTATTTTGAATGATGTATGATCTTAATTATGTATTGTGTGAAGTGGCGATTGTAAGCCAACTCTCTTTATCCCATTCTTGTTCATTACATGGGATTGTGTGAAGATGACCCTTCTTGGGACAAAACCACCATGCAGTTATGCCTCTAAGTCGTGCTTCGACACGTGGGACATATAGCCGCATCGTGGGCGTTACAAGTTGGTAATCAGAGCCATCCCCGACTTAGGAGCCCCCTGATTGATTGATTGCTGGCGTTGTTGAGTCTAGAACAAAAAATGTTTTGAGTCTTAGGATTATATATATCGGAGAGTAGGATTCTTTTTACTCCTCAGTCCCTTCGTCGCTCTGGTGAGGTCTCCTGACGTAGAAGTTTTGACTCTCCTCTCCTTAGAGTTCACTAAAAAAAATTTTAGGATCACGCGGGTATCTTGGAATCGTTCCGATGGTTTTGTGACGAGAACATTGTTCTTGCTGCCTCCTGACATTTAGGGGTTGTGGCAGTGTCTCGGGGAGTTGAGCTCCGAGGTGTTGTCGTCACAATTTTATCGTTGCAGTTCTGGAATACCTGAGTTTTGCCGACATCGAAAATCTCTTTTATGCAGTTGTTGGTGAGATAACCTCGACGTCACCTAGTACTGGGGCGTTCGGGAGTATTGCCATGAATCGTATAACGGATGCTTTTCGAGGGTTGAGGTACACGATTTCCGAAGGTTTCTTGGTTATGTGTTGACGGATGGATACGGCTGGATGTAGGGATTGTTAGTTTGGGTGAGATATATTGCTTCCCCTGTATCCCCAACACCTGATTGCATAACCAGAAAGTTTTGGGAGTTTATAGGTGGGATTCAGGTAGCTCTAGCATTTCTTCCCGCAGATATTTGGTTTGTGATTGGGTAATCCTTACCACTTATTTGTTCCATTCATACCTTCCCTTTTATTTTCTTTCATCAATATCTTATCAAGTGGCTTCTCACCTTAATGGACGTGATGTTTACTTTGGTATTCATTCGTTCATCCTTGTTCGAATGTTTATTGTGAAGACTATATGTTGCAATTTCTATCTATTGATTCAACTTGTCTATCTGTCTATCAAGATGCTAACGAATGTCACCCTCTTCAGGATGGCTCCGCCAACGCGTCAGAATCTGGAACGCAATGATGGGAGTCAGGCGAACCCTCCACCTCCACCCCCGCCTCCGGAGGCATGGCAAACTTTGATGGCAACCACAAACGCCAACGCTCAGTTGTTGATTCAGCTGATGCAAGAGCGCAACCAAGGCCAAGGCAACCAAGGAAATCAAGGTCAAGGGCAGTTCAACCATCAGCCTCAGTTTCCTACCCTCAACCAGTTCCTTGCAAATCAGCTGAAGTCTTTCAGCTACAGTGTCGAGGCCACAGACGCCGACGATTGGCTCGTGGATATCAACAAGCATTTTGAATGCAGCAATGTCAGGCCTGAAGACTACGTCAAGTTCGCTTCTTTTCAGCTCAAGGATCAAGCAGCTGATTGGTTCCAGCAATACAAGGATTCCAGAGGAGGTCGAGTGATTACTTGGACTGATTTCTGTCGGGACTTTAAAGCTCACCACATTCCTACCAGTGTTGTTGAGAGCAAGCGTGAGGAGTTCCGCAATCTCAAGCAAGGCAACATGTCAGTGTACGAATACAACAAGCAGTTTCAGAAACTTGCTCGCTTCGCTAAACAAGACGTTCCTGATGAAAAGAGTATGATCTATAAATTCAGAGGTGGCCTTAGAGAGGATCTACAGTTAGCTCTCGTTCTTGTTGAGCCTACTCAGTTTGATCAATTCTACAATATGGCCCTCAAGCAAGAAGGTGCTCAGCTCAAATGTGAGGCTTCTAAGAAGAGAATCAGGGATGCAGTTCAGTCTTCTTCTTCGTCCCAAGTGGCAGCTAAGCAGCAAAAGTTCTACCTTCCTCCTCCGTTTTGTCAGCCTTACCAGCAGAAGAACTCAAGTGGTCGTGGATCTTCCCACCCACCCAACCCAGGCTTTCAGAACAAGTCAAATTCTCAAGCTCCAAGGTCAAATGCTCCTTACCATCGTCCGCTCTCAGAGGTGACTTGCAACAAGTGCCAGCAGAAAGGTCACTACGCGAACAAGTGCTTCAACCAAAGGCGCCTTCCTCCTCCTCCTCCTCCTCCTGTGAGGTCTTCAAGCAATGCAGTGGTCAAGCATAATCCAAAGCATGCAAAGGTGAACATGATGAATGCAGCTTAGGCAGAGGATTCTTCAGATGTGATCATGGGTAACCTTCCAGTTAACTCTATTCCTGCAAAAGTCTTATTTGATACTGGTGCATCGCATTGTTTCATGTCAAGACCATTTTTTTTTTTTTATGAATTCACTTCTTCACATTTGGGTAAACCCATGGATGTTGTTTCTCCGGGTAAACGGTTGAGCTCCAGTTTGGTGGTTTCGGATACCATAATCAAGATGGGCGACTATAGATTTCTGGCTAAACCAATTGTTCTTGGTGACTCTTATATCGATCTTATTCTCGGTATGGACTGGCTTTCTTAGCACAAAGCTCAACTTGATTGTGCTGCCAGGGAAATTCAATTCACACACTCTTCTGAGGATGTTATCATCTATGCCGCTCGTGATGAAACCATTCGGTTGTTTTCTCTCAATGAGAAGGGCGAGTTGGATGCTATCTCTCAGATTCCAGTCGTTTGTGTGTACCAAGATGTCTTTCCAGAAGAGCTTCCGGGTATGCCTCCACATCGGCCAGTCGAATTCGTTATCGGTCTTGAGCCTGGCACTGAACCCGTTTGCAAGCGTCCATACAAGCTTGGACCTGAAGAACTGAAGGAATTGAAGAAACAGCTCGATGAACAAGAGCGTCTGGGTTTGATCAGACCGAGTTCATCTCCATGGGGTTGTGGAGTTCTTTTTGTCCAGAAGAAGGATGGCACGGACCGACTTTGTGTTGATTACCATCCATTGAACAAGAAGACAATCAAGAACAAGTATCCACTTCCCAATAGCAATGAGCTTTTCGAGCAACTCAAAGGTGCTAAAGTATTCTCCAAGCTTGACCTCCGTATGGGTTATCATCAGATTCGCATTCGTGAACAAGATATTCCCAAGACAGCATTCAGAACAAGCTATGGTTCTTATGAATATACTGTCATGTCTTTCGGCCTTGTCAATGCTCCTCCAACATTCTCTCGAATGATGAACTTCATCTTCAACCCCTACACCAATGAATTCGTCTTGGTGTATCTCGATGATATTTTGGTCTTCTCCAAGAATAAGTCGGATCATGCCAAACATTTGCGATTGGTGCTCGACAAGCTCAGAGAGCATCAATTCTATGCGAAGTTTTCCAAATGTGAGTTCTGGCTTGATGAAGTTCTTTATCTTGGTCACATCATCTCTGCCAAGGGCATCGTTGTTAATCCTGAGAAGGTGTCTGCAGTTGTGAATTGGGAACCTCCTCAGAATGTCAAGCAGCTCCGCAGTTTTCTTGGTCTTGCAAGCTATTGCCGAAGATTCGTTGAGAACTTCTCTAATATTGCAAAGCCTCTTTCCAACCTCCTCCAGAAGCATGTCAAGTATGTCTGGACGCCTGAGTGTGATGTTGGTTTCAACACCCTCAAAGAGAAGCTAGTCACAGCTCCTGTCTTGACTCCTCCTGATGAATCCAAGCCATTCGAAGTTTTCTGTGATGCTTCTCTTCAAGGTCTCGGTGCCGTGTTAATGCAAGAGAAGAAAGTTTGTGGCCTATACCTCTCGTCAGTTGAAGCCCAACGAAAATAACTACCCCACTCACGATCTTGAGTTCGCGGCAGTTGTCCATGCATTGATAACATGGAGACATCTCTTGTTGGGAAGGAAAGTGGACATTGTCACCGATCACAAGAGTCTCAAGTATATCTTCACTCAACCCAACCTCAACCTCAGGCAAACTCGATGGGTAGAAATGATTCAAGAGTACAATCCAAGTATTGAATATACTGCAGGCAAGGCGAATGTGATTGCAGATGCTCTGAGCAGAAAGGCTTATTGCAACAGCTTAATTCTCAAGCCATTCCAACCGGATCTTTGTGAAGCTTTCCGCAAACTGAATCTTCAAGTTGTTCCTCAAGGCTTTCTTGCCAACCTCATAGTCTCTCGTACTTTGGAAGATCAAATTCGTGAGGCACAACTCCTGGATACCATGGTGAAGAAGGTGAAACGTGGTATCGACAAGGGCATTCCCAAATACAAGTGCTTCCACATTGATGACAAAGATACTCTTTTCTTCGAGGACCGAATTATGTTTCCTAAAGGTGATATGAGAAAAGTCATTATGAACGAGGCACACAATTCCCTTCTATCAATTCATCCTGGAAGTACAAAGATGTACCATGACCTCAAGCAGCCGTATTGGTGGACTCAAATGAACCGAGAAATTGCTCAATTCGTGAATGAATGTGATGTCTGCAAAAGGGTGAAAACATAACACCAAAGACCAGCTGGTCTCCTCCAACCTCTTGCTATTCCGGAATGGAAGTTTGATCATATCGAGATGGACTTCATGACTGGATTTCCTAAGTCCAAGCGTGGAAATGATGCTATCTTCGTTGTCATTGACAAGCTTACAAAAGTGGCTCATTTTCTTCCTATCAAAGAATCTATCACAGCAGCTCAGCTGGCAGAGCTATACACCTCCAGAATTGTCTCCTTGCACGGTATTCCACAATTGATCTCTTCAGACCGTGGAAGCATCTTCACTTCTAAGTTCTAGGACTCCTTTCAGAAGGCCGTGGGCACCAACATTCATTTCAACATAGCTTTCCATCCTCAAACAAGTGGCCAAGTCGAGCGAGTCAATCAAATCCTCGAAGACATGCTCAGGGCGTGTGTCATCTCTTTCGGTATGAAGTGGGAAGATTGTCTTCCATATGCCGAGTTCTCCTACAACAACAGCTTCCAAGCGAGTTCGGGCAACGCCCCATTCAAAATTCTCTATGGCAGAAAGTGTCATACTCCTCTCAATTGGTCCGAGACAGGTGAACGCCAACTTCTTGGCAACAACTTGATCACAGAAGCCGAAGAAATGTGCAAAGTCATTCGTCAGAATCTCAAGGCCGTGCAATCGCGCAAGAAGAGCTATTATGATGACAAGCAATGTGATGTGGCTTTTGAAATCGGAGACCATGTCTACCTCCGCGTCTCTCCAATGAAAGGCACTCATTGCTTCGGTATCAAAGGGAAGCTTGCCCCTAGATACGTGGGTCCTTTCAAGATCATTGGCAAAATAGGCGATCTCGCCTATCAACTTGAGCTTCCGTCCAATTTTGCAAACGTGCACGATGTGTTTCACGTGTCACAGCTTCACAAGTGCTTCAAGACTCCTGAGCGCACTATCACTTTGAAGAAATTGACCTCCAAGAAGATCTCTCTTATCATGAGCACCCCGTTGCTATTCTTGAAGAAACCGAGCGCAAGACTCGCAACAAGTCAATCAAATTCCTGAAAGTGAAGTGGTCACACCATTCCGACCGAGAAGCCACCTGGGAGCGCGAGGATCACCTCCATTCCGAATATCTGGAGTTCTTTCAGTCCTAGATCTCGGGACGAGATCCTCTTGTAGTGGTGGAGTGTTGTAACACCCCGGATGTAACTTTCCATCTTTGTAACTCCAACTCTTGCCATTTTAGGATATATGTTATGATATTCCCTCCGTGGTTGGGTTTTTGTCTTTTGTTTTGCATTTTGTTCATGTCATGCATTTCATATCATGTCATCATGTGCATCTCATTTGCATACGTGTTTGTCTCATGCATCCGAGCATTTTCCCCGTTGTCCGTTTTTCAATCCGACACTCCCACATGCACCGGCGCACCCCTCTTGTCTCTTTTCGTGTGCGGCTGTTAAACATTCTCGGAATGGACCGAGGCTTGCCAAGTGGCCTTGGTACACCACAGGTAGACCACCTGTCAAGTTTCGTGTCATTTGGAGGTCGTTTGATACTCCAACGGTTAACCGGATAACCGCAAAGGCCTCTTTTGGGTTGCAGCCCAACACCCCTCCAAAACAGCCCAACAACCCACCTAAGTCACTTCCATGCTCTCCGTCGTCGGATCACGATCGTGTGGGCGAAAACCGCACTCCATTTGGAGTCTCCTAGCTCCCTCTACCTACAAATATGTGCCCATCCCCAAAATTTCGGGCAAACCCTAGACGAACTCCTCCCCGCCGCCACCGGATGCATCCGGGCCGGGCCGGACACGTCCGCCCGCCGCCGCCGGCGAAATTGCGCGCCGCCACATGGCCGCACCCACATCGCCGCGCCGCCGGCCCGCCAAGGCCCGCGCGGGGCCCCCGAAGCCCGTCCGCCGCCGCGCCCGCTCGCGCCTCCTCGTCGCCGCGGGTCGCCGCCTCCTCTCCGTCATGGATCTCCGTCCGCCGGCCGCCGCCAGGCCGCCGCCTCCGCCTCGGCCGCCCACCACCGTCGCCGGCTGCGAGCTCCGCCGCCGCGCGCCGCGCGCCGCCGCGTTGCCCCGCGGCCGCCTCGCCCCTCCGGCGACCGCGCCGCCGCCTCTTCCCCGAGGTCCTCCTCCGGCCGTCCTCATCTCCCTCCTCTCCAACTCCAGCGGCTGCTCCGGCCATCATCGGGAAGCGAGCTGGATCCAGATCTGAAATATAGGGTTGACCTCGTTTTCCCTCTAAGTCTGCATATCATCATGAAATATTCATCATGTCATAACTTAGCACCTGTGGCTCCGTTTTGGGCGTGTAGCATACCGAATTGTTCGCCTCGACGAGTACATAATTTTACCTCATTGCATCATTTTCATTTGAGCTCCTCTTGATGCCCGAAATGCTGTCGGAAGAGGGCCATGTGATGTTAGTTCCAGATTCTTACCAGAACATGCACTTCTGTTATTTTTGCCATGATTGATGTGTGCATCTTATGAACTTGAGTCCTACATATGTTTTGAACTATGCCATGAAAAAAAATCTGTACAGAGGTGCTTACCATTTATTTTTGTGATTAATGTGGTGACTAGAACAAGAATGCAAACAAGGCCTCGTGATGTTGCTGTTTTTAGTCCCTGTTCTGCTGTTATTTTGATGCCATGTAAACTTGATGCTACAGAGAGATCCATGCATATTTTGAGATACTTCAGTAAGGATGTTTTGAACATATGGTTATGCTCTATCCATTCATGCTCCTGTTTGAAATTATGGAGTAGTCTAGCATGTCATTTTCGTGCTCTACTTTTGCTACAAAATGTTTCCTGGCAGATTGTTTACATGTTATTCAATTTTGCCAAGGTTCTTGTAGTTGATCCTTGCATGCTATGAACTTGTTCTTGCCATGGATATCTTTATAAACATGTCTTCTTGCTGATTCTGTGCTTATCTTGTCATTAAATGGCTTGTGGTGAGTGAATCGAGCTCGCGAAGATGCCTTCATAATTCTGTCAATGCCATGCCCTGTTTGCTGAATCTGTTAACGAAACTTGCTATGTTTACATGGATGCCATCATTTCTTCTGATCCTTTTTGGCTCATGGTCAGTAAAGGACTTTTGTTCTATGCATTTAGTACTATCATTCCATGCCTTATGTTTCTATGATATGTTCTTGTAGCATGTTGATTGCTTGCTCTGAACATTGCTACCTGATAATGTTTATGCCATGTCCAAGCTGATATCTTTTGCACTTTTTCCATGCTTGTTTGAACCAGTTATTGTGTGATCTAGCCGTAGCTCAGTGTTCCTCTTTTGTCAAGCATCTCCTGTAGATCACTGTCATATGCTTTGTTGTTATGTTGGGGTGTTGTAGCATAGTTTCTTGATGTATTCTAAGTGCTATCATGCTGTTAATTGCAGATTGGTGTCATTCGCGTTTTGCTTGCCATTTGCAAACCGTGCATCCGATTCCGGTGATCTTTATATCGATTTCAACCGAAATCATCTCATCTTTCCAGCGGCATACTTGGTTTGCCAAGTTGATGCCTTGTTCTTCATTTTCCTTCCGGAGCACGCATAAGCATTGCATATCACATCTCGCATATCATGCCATGTATTGCATCATGTTGCTTGTGCATTGCACCGTGATTTATTGTGGTTCCATTGCTTGTGTTCTTGCTTTGGGTAGAGCTGGGAGACGAGTACGTACACAAGGAACCTATTGAGAACGCTTACGAGGATCAAGCTTTCGACAACTCTGAGAACTTTGCAGGCAAGATGACCATACCTTCGATATCACTTCTATCTTTGCTTTGCTAGTTGCTCGCTCTATCGTTATGTTAGCTCTACCTGCCATTGTTTATCGTGCCTCCCATATTGCCATGTCAAGCCTCTAACCATCCTTTCCTAGCAAACCGTTGTTTGGCTATGTCACTGCTTTTGCTCAGCCCCTCTTATAGCGTTGCTAGTTGCAGGTGAACATGAAGTTTGTTCCTTGTTGGAACACGGATGCTTTGGGATATCACAATATCTCTTGTTTAATTAATGCACCTATATACTTGGTAAAGGGTGGAAGGCTCAGCCTTATGCCTGGTGTTTTGTTCCACTCTTGCCACCCTAGTTTCCATCATACCGGTGTTATGTTCCTTGATTTTGCGTTCCTTACGCGGTTGGCTGATTTATGAGACCCCCTTGACAGTTCACTTTGAATAAAACTCCTCCAGCAAGGCCCAACCTTGGTTTTACCATTTTCCACCTACACCTTTTTTCCCTTGGGTTTTCGCGAGACCGAGGGTCATCTTTATTTTAGCCCCCCCCCCCGGGCCAGTGCTCCTTTGAGTGTTGGTCCGAACCGAGCAGCCTGCGGGGCCACCACGGGGAAACTCGAGGCCTGGTTTTTACTTGTAGCTTGACTTATCCGTGTGCCCTAAGAACGAGATACGTGCAAGTCCTATCGGGATTTGTCGGCACATCGGGCGGCTTTGCTTTTCTTGTTTTATCATTGTCGAAATGTCTTGCAAACCGGGATTCCGAGACTGATCGGCTCTTCCCGGGAGAAGGTATATCCTTCGTTGACCGTGAGAGCTTATGATGGGCTAAGTTGGGACACCCCTGCAGGATATATTATCTTTCGAAAGCCGTGCCCGCGGTTATGAGGCAGATGGGATTTTGTTAATGTGCGGTTGTAGATAACTTGACACTTGACTTCATTAAAATGCATCAACCGCGTGTGTAGCCGTGATGGTCTCTTCTCGGCGGAGTCCGGGAAGTGAACACGGTTTGAGTTATGTATGACCGTAAGTAGTTTCAGGATTACTTCTTGATCACTTCTAGCTTCTCGACCAATGCATTGCTTCTCTTCTCGCTCTCACTTGCGTATGTTAGCCACCATATATGCTTAGTGCTTGCTGCAGCTCCACCATATTACCCCTTTCCTACCTACAAGCTTAAATAGTCTTGATCTCACGGGTGTGAGATTGCGAAGTCCCAGTGGCTCACAGATTCGACCAAAACAGATGCAGGTACCGAGGATACTAGCGCAAGTGGCACAATTGAGCTCAAGTGGGAGTTTGACGAGGACCTTGGTCGTTACTATGTTTCGTTTCTAGATGATCAGTAGCGGGGCCCAGTCAGGACGATCGGGGATCTAGCATTTGGGGTTATCTTCTTTTTATTTAGATTTCACCGTAGCCGGTCTATGAGTGTATTTTGAATGATGTATGATCTTAATTATGTATTGTGTGAAGTTGCGATTGTAAGCCAACTCTCTTTATCCCATTCTTGTTCATTACATGGGATTGTGTGAAGATGACCCTTCTTGCAACAAAACCACCATGCGGTTATGCCTCTAAGTCGTGCTTCAACATGTGGGAGATATAGACGCATCGTGGGTGTTACATGTGTGCATCATGTTTAAATTCAATTTAAAATCGAAATGGGGATTTGTGAAACCCTCAGAATCATTTTTGGAAATGAACCAGGTAAAAATTGCTCCAAAAAGGTCCAAGAAAATGTTCATGTTGCTCTCTGAAAATATTGGACAGAGATAAAAGTCAAACCAATATTTTCAGGAGCTCATAAGTATTTATTTTGGGAATCTGGAATTAATGCAGTAATTATTTTCTTTGGATATATATTGTTATATATAAAAAATATTGTCCAAAAATGATGCGAGTTGTTGAGGAGCTCTGGAATAATACCACTAGCCCCTACAAAAATTGGCATAAGAAAATAAAATGGTTTAGTATTTTTATTTAATCAAACAAATGTCAAAAAATAGAAAAGAAATAGAAATGGAAAAATTTACCTCGCATTTACATGCGGCCCAGCTCCTGTGCTGGCCCAACACTGTATGGCACAGCAGGCCGGCCCAGCCCAACTGCCAGGAGCTACCTCAAGCTCCTGCCAGTAGGAGCTGCTGCGTGGCCGCACCGCAGCCGGCCGTGGCCACGTCTCCTCGCCACCTCCTGCTTCTCTCCCCCCTGTCGCCTGGAACACTCGCGCGACGCCACGCGCCTGGACCCTCTCACTCCCCCAGTCCTCTCCCCTCCTCTCCCTCGCTTTCACTCTCGCAACCGAACGCGCCGGTCGCTGCTGTTCGCTGCCCCCTCGCTATGTGCTGTCCCCTCGACCGCCCTTCACGCTTGCGTGCTCCGCCACATCGTCCACCACCTCTCTGCCAACCCACGCGTCGTCGGACGCCCCGTGAAGTCGTTGCCGTCGCCTTCTTCACCTCCGGCCGCCGTGGATCTCCGTCGCGGCTCACCGTCGTCTACGCATCCCCGAGGCCGCCAAGCTGCTCTTCCGGTCCGCCGTGAGCCCCTGCATCGGTTCCCCCTTCCCCCCTGCTCCCCCGTGCTCTGTAGCCCCGTAGCCGATCGAGCCCGAGATCCGGCCTCCGCCGTGAGCTACGGCACCCCCGCAGCCTCTCGCTTGCTCCCCTGGATGCGCGGGAGTGCGGGCGACCTCCTAGTGCCCCCAGCCGCCGCTGCCGAGGCCTCCAGCAGGGACTCCGCCGTGGCCAGTCGTCGCTGCTGACGAGCCCCGTCGTCTGTGTCCTGACAGGTGGGCCCCGTCGTCAGGTGATTAGCTTAGTGCTAATCATCACTTAACCCCCCCTGACACTGACTAGTGGGCCCCAGCGCCACTAATCCTGCGATTAGGATAAGTTAAACCCCCCTGTTTAACCTGTGACCCTGACATGTGGACCCCACACGTCGGTTTGACCTGGTCAGCACCGTTGATCTGCTGATGCAGGCATGACACAATGCCGACATAGTTATTCCTTTTCTAGTTTTTAAATAAATCAGAAAAATCCAGAAAATGATTTAAACTTCAGAAAATCATAGCAATTCAAGCGTAGCTCAGATTGAAATAATTTATATATGAAAAATTATCAGAAAAATTCAATCTATCCATCTATACTAGTTTCATGTAGGACAAACCAACTTATACCTACTGTATAAGTAAAAACATATAAATCGCATTTATAAAGACTTAATTTGGAGTTGCATTTGAATTCTTGGTTCAAATGGACTTCAACCAAATGATTGTTAGCTTCATTAGCTCAAACAACATAAGATATTCATGCCATGGTCATGCATCATATTGTTGCATATGCTTGTGTATTGATTGTCGACACCGTTCCTTCTCGATAGATCCTGCTCCGGAGAGTGCTCTAGAGTACCTGTCCGAGGAGCAGTGCCCCCTGTTGATATACCAGGCAAACCAACCCCCTTTGTTCATTCCGATACAATCCTACTCTCTTGCTCCTGCTCTCTGTTATTGCATTAGGACAACAATGATTCAATTGCTACTTTGTGCTGCGGTACTTGAACCCATTCCTCTGCATGACGTGTCATTGCCACGGTAAATAGTTGAAACCCACTAGCATATGTAGGAGTTGTTTGAAGCCATTGTTGTGTTCCTACCATGCCATGCCTGCTATTTCTTAGAGTGTGTCAGGTCTGATTCATTGGGAATGAATTGGAGTGCAGTGCTCTATGTTCTGATGCTGAGAGTGAAGTGTGAACACGATTTGGTAAAGGTAGCGGTGAGAGGCCATGTAGGAGTACATGGTGGGTTGTCTCACTGGAACCGTCCTTAGGCACTGAGTTCTGTGTATGTTGTCCAATGACTAGCTACTACCACGCATTGGAATGCTTAAGTCCCCCCTTGACTTATTAACCGACTTGATCTCTGTCCAGGAGTCGCAAATAGTTTCTGGTGCTTGTAGGCAGTGTTATTCTTCTACCAAGTGGCACCCAGCAGGGTGGGCTTGGGTCAGACTAGGCACACATGGCACGGTGTACTAAGTGGCACCCAGTTGGTGGGATTGGGAACCCTGTTCACGTTTGTTTGGGGCCGTGATGGAAACCTCGGCCGGACTCCCTTGCGGATAGAACCCGAATAGGCGATAAACCTGGACTAGAGTCTTGTGTGGTTAGTCAGGTCGTGGCTGACACTCTCGCTAGGCTTCCGCTTGAAGGTTTCCGAGATACATGACGTGTACATGGCAGTATGTGGCGAGAGTGTGTGTGAAGAAGTACACCCTTGCAGGGTTAACATGATCTATTCGAATAGTCGGGTCCACGGTTATGGACTTCTTGGATGCTTACGTGGTACATAGACAACTTGAAGTGGATACTCTAAAATGCTCAAGACAAGTGTGAGTGCTATGGATGGCCTTGTCGTAGGGAGACGGGGATGAATCCATAGTAGGGTATTGTGTGGTGCTTAGTAGACTCGTGTGCGTTGTCTCACCTCAAAGAAATTTCTCGTAGTAGTAGAACAGGATAGCCATTGAGTCAAAGCTGGCTTGCTGCAACTAAACCCCACATTACCTTCTTGATACAAATGCATGTATGATAGGGTCTAATGTAAGTCTTGCTGAGTACCTTTGTACTCATGTTGCTTTATTTATCTTTTTGCAGCGGAGACTTCGGTCTTACTAGTGTTCTCGTGGACTTCGACAAGTAGCTTGTACCTCAGCTACAATCCTGATCGGATGTTGTACATAGTCAGGCTCTTCAGCCTTTTTCATTTGTAGATGTCTGTACTCAGACATGTAATGCTTCTGCTTGTTGCTTGTGTGCTCTGAATGTTGGGTCATGTGACCCCTGCTTGTAATAAATGTTATGATGGCTCTTTGAGCCTTTACCTATATGAGTTCTTGAGTTATGTTGTGATGCCTTGTTGTACATCACATACCCGCATGTTATGCGTACGTGTAATGTGTATTACTATGTGTGGGATCTGACTATCTAGTTGTTTATCCTTAGTAGCCTCTCTTACCGGGAAATGTCTCCTAGTGCTTTCACTAAGACGTGGTAGCTTGGTACCGCTCCGGAACACTTAGGCTGGGCGGCATGTGTCCTTCTTCGTTCCTGTGTCCGTCCCTTCCGTGAAATGTCACGTGGTGTCTACCGGAGTCCTGTTAGCCTGCTACAGCCTAGATTCTTCGGAGTCCTGCTAGCCCAGTTTCTACAGCCCGGACTCGCTCGCTGATGACCGACACATTCGTTGTTGGGTCATGTATGCTTGCCCTTGTAACTTAGTGCCACTTTGGGTTCACGACTAGCCATGTCAGCCCGGGTTCTTTGTCAAATGGATGCTAGAGACACTATCATATACGTGTGCCAAAAGGCGCAAATGGTCCCAAGCATGGTAAGGCGACAACCGTGGGAATACCATGCGTGAGGCCGCAAAGTGATATAAGGTGTTACATGCTAGATTGGTGTGGCGTAGAATCGGGTTCCTGACAGCTTTGGTACCAAAGCCTGACTGCCTATAGGATTACCAAGCCAAACTGGTCAAAGATGAGTCTAGAAATTCTTTAGTTATATAAGGGAATTTATTATGGGAAGGAACATAAGGTTCTTTTTACTCCTTATACCTCATGGCCTTCTGATCTGAGTCATCCTATCTTTCCTACGGGGTTAAGAAACTAGGCTTTCTCTTCCATCTATCGGGATCATGTGTTACTACTCCGTAGTCCCATAGGATTGGTTGATCAAAGTCATATCCCAGTTTTGAGTACTTCTGGTGTAGTCTGTTTAGTACTATCTCAGAACCTTGAGTGATGATGTTGAGTACGTTACTATCCTATTTTAGCAGGATGTCTCATTCTAAGCATTTTACTGTCGTTATGCTGCCGGAATTGCCCTAGGAGTTCGAAAGATACTAATATCTTTGTCCTTAATCCTACAGTCTATAACTGATGCTGATTTTGTCCTTGGATTCGTTTCTCAGGATGTCATTAGTTAAGCGAGGTTTTGTTGCTCGTAGCCAGAACCACGGAGATGGTAGGGATCAGGATCCTCCCGACCAACCTTCTTTGGCAGAGTTTATGTTAGAGATGGAGAGAAACAAGCATGAGTCTAACCGCTTGTTGGCATGTATCGAGGAGAACACCGCACATTAGTTCAAAGGGTCTGCAACCATTCATGACTTCATTCACTTGCACCCACCTACCTTTCATCATTCCATTAAGCCACTCGATGCAGATGACTGGCTTTGTAGCATCACTCATAAGTTGCATTCTACGAATGTAGCTGAAGTTGACAAGATCACCTATGCTACATACCACCTGGAAGGTCCTGCTAGTCTTTGGTGGCAGAACTATGAGGCTATGCTTCCAGCTGGCCAGATTCCTACTTGCAGGGATTTCACTAAAGCTTTTTGTGAGCATCACATTCCTCAGGCCCTTATCGATTGCAAGAGAGAAGAGTTCTGTAGTTTCACCCAGTGTAAGATAGTTGTTGATGCTTATAGTAGAGAGTTTGAGAACCTCGCCCGCTATGCCACAGAAGAGGAGTCCACGGACGCGAAGAAGCAGGCTAGGTTCCGGAAGGGTCTCAACCCCAAGTTGCGTCGTGATCTCCACCTGCATCATTGTGATACATTCCAAGCTCTTGTGAACAAGGCCTTAAATGCGGAGACTGCTCAGCTCACTTACAAGGAGTCTCGTAGGCACACCCGTGATTTGGGATCTTCCTCCGGCTCCAGTTCTCAGAAGCGCCAGATTTGGGTTCCAAACTCCGCTCTTCCTTCCGGATATTCACCGAGGCCATCCTATGTGGTGCCTCACCCAACTCAGTCGTATGCTCCACCCAGGCCTATTGGTAGACTGCTTGTTAGTGCGGGTCCACGTCCAACTCCAGGGACTTGCTTCACATGCGGGAAGCCAGGACACTATGCACGACTGCTCTCAGACTAGTTATGCTCCACCCCAGCCCAAGAAGTTTGTTGGCTGTGTTAAGCCATGAAGCAAGACGATCAGTGCCAAGCCAGCTCGCACTAAACATGGACGTGTGCATCACGTCTCAGCTAAAGACGCCCATGATGATCCAAATGTCGTTCTTGGTACACTCCTTGTCAATTATCATCCAACATCGGTTCTATTCGATACTGGAGCATCTCATTCCTTCATTTCTGAAAGCTATGCTAACTTGCACAACATGTCATTTTGTGATATGCCCTCTCCACTAGTCATTCAAACTCCTGGATCCCAATTGTAAACTTCTAGTGTAAGCCATGGTAACAAAATCCTTGTGGATAGACTTGTATTCCTTGCATCGCTTATAGCCCTCAAGTCTACAGATATTAACATCATCTTGGGTATGGACTGGATGAAAGCTCAATATGCCAAGGTTGATTGTTACACCAGGTCCATTCAGCTTAGACACCCATCTGGCAAGATAGACACTGTCTCCACTAGAGTTGCAAGGTGTCAGCTCTATTCTCTTAATGCCAGCCCTCTCCTAGACCTTAAAGATATCCCGGTAGTCCGTGACTTTCCGGACGTCTTTCCAAAGGAACTGCCAGGTGTTCCACTTGACAGAGATGTAGAGTTCATCATAGATCTTATCCTAGGAACCACTCCAATCTCTAGGAGACCTTACAAGATGGCACCCTTAGAACTAGCCGAGCTTAAGAAACAACTTGATGAGTCCTTGCAAAAGGGTTTCATTGTCCTAGTTCTTCTCCTTGGGCTTGCCCTGTCCTCTTCGTCAAGAAGAAGGATGGTACGGACCGGATGGTTGTAGATTATCGTCCCATTAATTTGGTCACGATAAAGAACAAATATCCGCTCCCCAGGATCAACGATCTGTATGATCAGCTTGCTGGATCCTCAGTCTTCTCTAAGATGGATTTGAGGTTAGGCTATGACCAAATCAAGATCAGAAACGGGGACATCCCCAAGATGGCTTTTGTCACTCGTTATGGCTAGTACAAGTACACCATCATGTACTTCGATCTAACCAATGCTCCCGCTCCATTCTCTCGCTTGATGAACTCGATCTTCATGGAGTACTTAGATAAATTTGTCGTGGTTTATCTCGATGATATTCTTATTTACTCGAAGAACGAGGAAGAGCATGCCTAACATCTTAGACTTGTGTTAGAAAAACTCAGAGAGCACCGCCTTTATGCCAAGGTCTCCAAGTGTGAATGTTGGTTGCGAGAAGTGACCTACCTAGGCCACATAATCTCTGGTAAGGGCATTGCTGTCAATCCCGAGAGAATTAAGGCCGTTATTGATTGGACTCCACCTGAAACTGTTAATTAAGTTAGGAGCTTCCTTGATCTAGCCAGTTATTGCCGCCGCTTTGTTGTAAACTTCTCCAAAGTGCCCAAACCTCTCACGGAACTTCTCAAGAAAGATAAAAAGTTTGAGTGGTCCCCACAGTGTGAGTACAGTTTTCAGGAACTGAAAAGACGCCTGACTTCTGCTCCCATTCTTGTGCCACCGGATTTCACTAAAGACTTTGTTATCTACTGCGATGCCTCACGACAGGGACTAGGTTGCATTCTTATGCAGGATCATCATGTGATTGCCTATGCATCTCGACAGTTGCATCCACATGAGGAGAATTATCCTACACATGATCTAGAGCTTGCAGCTGTAGTTTATGGAGTCAAGACCTGGCGACATTACCTTTTTGGTAAACGTTGCAAGATCTACACCGATCACCAGAGTCTCAAGTATATCTTCACCCAACCAGATCTGAACCTTAGGAAAAGATGTTGGTTGTAAGTGATCTCAGATTATGATCTAGGGATTACTTACACTTTAGGCAAAGCCAATGTCATGGCTGGTGCACAAAGCCGTAAATCCTATCGCAACAATCTCATGTTGCAGCAGGGCCAACCACTTATCCATGACGAATTCTCTAAGCTTAACCTTCACATTGCTCCTCACGGGTTCCTTTCTACCTTGGTGGCGAAACCTACTCTTGTGGATCATATCATAGAAGCCCGGAAGCATGATACGGGGATTACCCGGATCAAGGGAAACATTGCCAAGGGTATTGCCGGTAGTTTCTCTATAGATGATAGAGGTGTTGTTTTCTTCGGGAATCGCCTGGTGGTCCCCAAGAAGCAGCATCTTGGACAACTGATCCTTAAGGAGGCGCATGAATCTCCTCTCACGATTCATCCCGGTAGTACTAAGATGTATTAGGACCTACGCCAGAGGTTCTGGTGGACTAGGATGAAGAGAGAAATTTCTCAGCTCATTGCTAACTGGGATGTTTGTCATCGTGTTAAAGCAGAGCATCAGAGACCTGCTGGCACCCTTCAGCCTTTAGCTATTCCTGAGTGGAAATGGGATAAAGTTGGTATGTACTTCATCACCGGCTTTCCCAGGACCAAGAGAGGGAATTATGCTATCTTCGTAGTCATTGATTGTCTCTCCAAAGTGGCTCACTTCCTACCAGTTCGAGAGAGTATCACTGCTAGTCAGCTTGCTGACTTATATATTTCTCGAATAGGGTCACTTCATGGTGTTCCACTAGAGATCAATTCAGACCATGGTAGTCTTTTCACTTCTCATTTCTGGGTGAGTTTCCAAACTGCCATGGGAACCCATCTTTCCTTCAGTACCGCTTTCCACCCTCAGTCGAGTGGTCAGGTGGAAAGGGTCAACCAAATTCTTGAAGACATGCTTAGAGCTTGCGTTATCTCATTTGGTATGGATTGGGAGAAATGTCTTCCTTTTGCCGAGTTTTCTTATAACAATAACTACCAATCCAGTCTCAAGAAAGCACCTTTTGAGATTCTCTATGGACGATGTCGAACACCTTTGAACTGGTCATAATCCAGTGAAAGACATTTCTTTGGACCGAATATGATCCAGGAGGCAGAAGAGCAAGTTCGCGTCATTCGTGAGAACTTGAAAACAGCCCGGTCTCGTCAAAAGAGTAAGTATGATCGTCATCATAAGGATATGACTTATGAAGTTGGCGACAAAGCTTACCTTCGGGTTACTCCTTTGAAGGGTACCCATCGATTCGGTATCAAGGACAAGTTGGCTCCTCGTTACATTGGTCCTTTTCGCATTCTCGCTAAATGAGGAGAGGTTGCCTACCAGTTGGAACTACCTCCACATCTTTCTAGAGTACATGATGTCTTCCACGTCTCTCAACTCAGGCGCTGCTTCTCAGATCCTATCCGCGGAGTGGACCACAAAACGCTTGATCTCCAAGATAACCTCACATATCAAGAGCATCCAGTTCGCATTCTTGATCAAGCAGAGCGTGTCACCCGACGTCAGAACATCAAGTTTCTCAAGGTTCAGTGGTCTCATCATTCCGAGAGAGAAGCTACTTGGGAGCAAGAAGATCGTCTTCGACTGGAGTACCCCACTATCTTTCCGTCAACCCTTGAACCTCGGGACGAGATTCTTTCAAGTGGGGGCGAGTTGTCACGTCCCTAGTTCTGGTATGCTCAAGGCTAGCTAGTCATGTGTGCATCATGTTTAAATTCCATTTAAACTTGAAATGGGGATTTGTGAAACCGTCAGAATCATTTCTGGAAATGACCCAGATAAAAATTTCTCCAAAAAGGTCCAAGAAAATGTTCATGTTGCTCTTTGAAAATATTGGACAGAGATAAAAATCAAACCAATATTTTCAGGAGCTCATAAGTATTTATTTTGGGCATTTGGAATTAATGCAGTAATTATTTGCTTTGGATATATATTGTTATATATATATATATATATATATATATATATATATATATATATATATATATATATAATATTTTTCAAAAATTATGCCAGTTGTTGAGGAGCTCTGGAATAATACCATTATCCCCTACAAAAATTGGCATAAGAAAATAAAATGGTTTAGGATTTTTATTAAATCAAACAAATGTCAGAAAAATAGAATAGAAATAGAAATGGAAAAACTTACCTGGCATTTACCTGCGGACCAGCTCCTGTGCTGGCCCAGCACTGTACGGCCTAGCAGGCCGGCCCAGCCCAACTGCCAGGAGCTTCTTCAAGCTCTTACCAGTATGAGCTACTGCGTGGCCGCACCGTAGCCGACCGCGGGCACGTCTCCCCGCCACCTCCTGCTTCTCCCCCCGTTCCCTGGAACACCCGCACGATGCCACACGCCCCCCGGAACCTCTCACTCCCCCGGTCCTCTCCCCTCCTCTCCCTCACTTTCTCTCTCGCGGCCGAACGCACCGGTCGCCGCCGTTGCTTGCCCCCGCGCTCCCGCCGTCCCCTCGACCGCCTGTCATGCTTGCGAGCTCCGCCATGTTGTCTGCCACCTCTCCGCCAAACCACGCGTCGTCGGACGCCCCGTGAAGCCGTCGCCGTCACCTTCTTCACCTCCGACCGCCGTGGATCTCCGTCGCCGCTCGCCGCCATCAGCGCGTCCCCGAGGCCGCCAAGCTGCTCTTCCGGTCCGCCGTGAGCCCCTGCATCGGTTCCCCCTTCTCCCCTGCTCCCCCGCGCTCTGTAGCCCCACAACCGCTCGAGCCTGAGCTCTGGCCGCCGTGTGAGCTCCGCTCCGGCGAGCTCCGGCGCCCCCGCAGCCTCTCGCCGGCTCCCCTGGATGTGCGGGAGCGCGAGCGACCTCCTGGTGTCCCCAACCGCCGCTCACGTGGCCTCCAGCGGGGACTCCGCCGTGGCAAGTGGTCGCCGACGACGAGCCTCGTCGCCTGAGCCCTGACAGGTGGGCCCCATCGTCAGGTGATTAGCTTAGTGCTAATCATCACTTAACCCCCCTGGACACTGACCAGTGGGCCACAACGCCACTAATCCTGCGATTAGGATAAGTTAAACCCCCCTATTTAACCTGTGACACTAACGTGTGGACCCCACACGTCGATTTGACCTAGTCAGCACCGTTGACCTGCTGACGCAGGCATGACGCAATGCTGACGTAGTTATTCCTTTTCTGGTTTTTAAATAAATTGGGAAAATCAAGAAAATGATTTAATCTTTAGAAAATCATAGAAATTCAACCGTAGCTCAGAATGAAATAATTTATATATGAAAAATTATCAGAAAAATTCAGTCTATCCATCTATACTAGTTTCATGCATGACAAACCAACTTATACCTATTGTATAAGTAAAAATTCATAAATGGCATTTATAAAGACTTAACTTGGAGTTGCATCTGAATTCTTTGTTCAAATGGACTTCAACCAAATGAATGTTAGCTGCATTAGCTCAAACAGCATCACATATTCATGCCATGTTCCTGCATCATATTGTTGCATATGCTTGTGTATTGATTGCCGACACTGTTCCTTCTCAATAGGTCCTGCTCCGGAGAGTGCTCCGGAGTACCTGCCTGAGGAGCAGTGCCCCCCTGTTGATCTACCAGGCAATCAAACCCCCTTTGTTCATTTCGATACAATCCTACTCTCTCGCTCCTGCTCTCTATTATTGCATTAGGACAACAACGATTCAATTGCTACTTTGTGCTGTGGTAGTTGAACCCATTCCTCTGCATGACCTGTCATTGCCACAGTAAATAGTTGAAACCAACTAGCATGTGTAGGGGTTGTTTGAAGCCATTGTTGTGTTCCTACCATGCCATGCCTGCTATTTCTTAGAGTGTGTCAGGTCTGATTCGTTGGGAATGAATTGGAGTGCAGTGCTCTATGTTCTGATGCTAAGAGTGAAGTGTCAACACGATTTGGTAAAGGTAGCAGTGAGAGGCCATGTGGGAGTACATGGTGGGTTGTCTCACTGGAACCGTCCTTAAGCACTAAATTCTGTGTATGTTGTCCAATGACTAGCTACTACCACGCTTTGGAATGCTTAAGTGGCCCTCTCGACTTATTAACCGACTTGATCTCTGTCTAGGAGTCGCAACTAGTTTCTGGTGCTTGTAGGCAGTGTTATTCTTCTACCAAGTGGCACCCGGCAGGGTGGGTTGGGTCAGATTAGGCACACGTGGCACGGTGTAATAAGTGGCACCCGGTTGGTGGGCCTGGGAACCCTGCTCACATTGTTTGGGGCCGCGATGGAAACGTCGGTTGGACTCCCTTGCAGATAGAACCCGAATAGGCGATAAACCTGGACTAGAGTCTTGTGTGGTTAGTCAGGTCGGGGCCGACACCCTCGCCAGGCTTCCGCTTGAAGGTTGCCGAGATACATGACGTGTACATGGCGGTAAGTGGCGATAGTGTGTGTGAAGAAATACACCCCTGCAGGGTTAACATGATCTATTCGAATAGCCAGGTCCGCGGTTATGGACTTCTTGGATGCTTACATGGTCCATAGACAACTTGAAGTGGATACTCTAAAATGCTCAAGACAAGTGTGAGTGCTACGGATGGCCTTCTTCTAGGGAGACGGGGATGAATCCATAGTAGTGTATTGTCTGGTGATTAGTGGACTCATGTGCGTTGTCTCACCTCAAAGAAGTTTCTCGTAGTCATAGAACAGGATAGCCACTGAGTCAAACTGGCTTGCTGCAACTAAACCCCACATTACCTTCTTGATACAAATGCATGTGTGATAGGGTCTGATGTAAGTCTTGCTGAGTACCTTATTACTCATGTTGCTTTATTTATGTTTTTACAGCGGAGACTTCGGTCTTACTAGTGTTCTCGTGGACTTCGACAATTAGCTTGTACCTCAGCTACGATCTTGATCGGATGTTTTAGATAGTTAGGCTCTTCAACCTTTTTCATTTGTAGATGTCTGTACTCAGACATGTAATGCTTCCGCTTGTTGCTTGTGTGCTCTGAATGTTGGGTCATGTGACCCCTGCTTGTAATAAATGTTATGATGGCTTGTTGAGTTACGTTGTGATGCCATGTTGTACAACACATACCTGCATGTTATGCGTACATGTAATGTGTATTGCTATGTGTGGGATCTGATTATCTAGTTGTTTATTCTTAGTAGCCTCTCTTATCGGGAAATGTCTCCTAGTGCTTCCACTTAGCCCTGGTAGCTTGCTACCGCTCTGGAACACTTAGGCTGGCCGGCATGTGTCCTTCTTCGTTCCTGTGTCTGTCCCTTCGGGGAAATGTCACGTGGTGTCTACCGGAGTCTTGTTAGCCTGCTACATCCCGGATTCTCCGGAGTCCTGCTAGCCCAGTTGCTACAGCCCGGACTCGCTCGCTGATGATCGACACGTTCGTTGCTGCGTCATGTATGCCTGTCCCTATAAGTTAGTGCCACTTTGGGTTCACGACTAGCCATGTCAACCCGGGTTCTTTGTCATCTGGATGCTAGCAACACTATCATATACGTGTACCAGAAGGCGCAAACGGTCCCAGGCATGGTAAGCCAACACCCGTGTGAATACCATGCGTGAGGCCACAAAGTGATATGAGGTGTTCCATGCTAGATCGGTGTGGCGTAGAATTGGGGTCCTGAGACAACCATTGACACCATTCGCTATGCTTTGCAACAAAGATGAAGCCATTGATTTGCCTAGTGATGAAGATCTTGCTGATGATGCTCTGGAAATGCTTATCAAGAGCAAGCAAGAAGCTGAAATCTTCAATGATCTGCCCCTCTTTGATGTTGATATCCTCAATAACTTCATTGATGACTGGTTTGACAACCAAGACATCAGTATTGATGATCTTCAGCTCCCGGTGGACATCAGCGTCACCTTCCATGGTGCCATTGCTGGTGAATTGGCCTTGGCTCAGAAGATTGTCGAGCTGAAGAACAAGATTGACTATGAGAAGGCTCGTTTCAAGAAGAACATGGACAAGCTCAGTGTGGTTGATGTTCAAATCTTCAAGAAGATGCTGCATGACCTCAAGGAGGAGTTCCACAAGAAACGCACTGAAGCAAAAGGCTCAAGGCGGCGCATGAAGTATCTGGCTGAGAAATGTGTTCAAGCCCACAATGAAGCTGAGAAGCAAAAAGCTCTTGGGCAGCCTGGCATTGATCCCAAGATGGCTGCCAAGAAGAAGAAGTCTACTGAGACCCACACTGCACCAAGGCGGGAAGAACCTCGCATTGTCTTCCCTGCCAGTATGACAGGCTCGAAGCCTAAGGTCCCCTCGGCAGCTTCTGAACTGAAGAAGACAAGAACAGCTGAAGTTGAAGCCAATAAGTGCAAGCACAAGGATGTATCTGACGATGCTCCTTCTAAGAAGAACCTGAAGACTAAGGAAACTAAGTCTTCAAGGAAAGACCGTGCTGCAGCCTCTCAACCACTCATTGTTGTACCCATCTCTGTTGCTCCCCCTACTACCATAAACAAAGAGCATCGAGTTGTACTCCACAAGCCAGCTTCCACAGAGGCTCACAAAGAAGAGGAAGTTCCAGTTGTTGACCCCAATGCAGCTGAAGACATTGGTCATGAAGACAATGTTGTTGATGATGAAGTCCTTCCTCAACTAGAGCATCAGTTGGTATCATCGCCTGCTCCAACGAGCAGCGAATACATCAGCATCAGTCGTCCATTGACGCCAATTGCTCAGGATGATTCATGGGTCAAGCGCCCGCGAGAAGAAACCCCAGTTTGAGATGCAACACCCCGTACTTCTCCAGCTCAAGTCACCATCCCAATGGTGAATGACGACAACTACATGGAGACCACACCATCGCCAAAGGCGTCGCCCGTGTATCAATGACCTCGCAAAAGGCCTCAGGACATCGGTCTCCATGTCAACCATACCAAAAGAAGATTCACACCAATCTAGCTCAGTGGCACGTGAAGTGTTCCCTGAAGAGAATCCTTC
Organism: Triticum aestivum; assembly: GCF_018294505.1. Lineage (NCBI taxonomy): Eukaryota > Viridiplantae > Streptophyta > Magnoliopsida > Poales > Poaceae > Triticum > Triticum aestivum. The sequence continues at coordinate 196,620,877 of NC_057807.1, read as the reverse complement.
TGTGACGGTTCCTGAGTCTGAAGCCAAAGCTACTGAAGACATTTCGGTTGCATCAGCCGATGAAGAAACAATAAGAGAAGAGAGAGTTGCTACACCCACTGTCCCAGATCAAGTCATTCTCGAGGAGAATGTGACTGTGGAAGACCCTTCGGTCGTTGACCATATGGAGGCTGAGAATGTTGAGGCTGCCACAAACACACCTATAGCCAATGACCATGTCTTGGCTGACGATCGTGTGGAGCCTGAAGCCAATGAGAATCTTGAAGCTTCTGCCACGCCGGTCCCCACTAACGTCGCTGCTGCTCCCCCAAGGCCTCACTGTAACAGCCTGGTTTTTGGCCCTTTTCTTTTTCTTTTGATTTATTCGGTTTTGCTCTGTTTTTCTTTTTGGAGTGGTTCTGTGGCCTTGCCACCTGGGAAATCATCCTCATTCCCCCTCCCAAGTGGCTCATCATTCTCAAAACCTTGCCAAAATCATGTCACTTCACTCCTTGACCAAACCCTAAAATCTTTTTCTAGGGAAAACTCCTTTTTGATTAAAGGAATAACCCTATATGACCTAGGTTGTGAAGCAACATATATTTCTGCCCATCCAAAAATCCTGAAATAATTCTCATAATTCTTTGGGTCATATATAGCTCAAATATTCCCAAACATTTCCTTGGCCAGTTGAAAAAAAATTCCCCAATAATAATTTTTATATTCTGCCCTGAATGACACTTTGTGAAGGAAGTGTCATTTATATTTTTCCTTGTGGCACCCAACCTTTTTGGGCATGCTTATATGTCCAAATAATTGCCTCATGCACAAGTTTAACTTCATTTGCCCAGCCCATCTTCCTCAGTGAATTTTCAAAGTTTTAGTCACACAAAAGGCTTTGTGAAGGAAGTACTAGCTAGGAGTATCCAAATGAGTTGAACTTTTGCACACTCCTTAATGTGCTAATATTAACCCCCTCCACCCAATTGAAGTCCCATCCAATCATCTATGTGAGCACAGGAGCAAATCTTTGATTCTGGCAATATTTTCAGGTTGTGAAGCAAGTGCATTTTATATTGCTTCAAAAATCCTGATAAATTACCAGATTGTTCTCCTACCCAAATAACTTCTCTCCACCCAATTTGGCATCATTTCATTGATCCATTTGATCACCAAAATTATTCCAAGTTTCTGGACAAAAATGATGTTTGTGAAGCAAGTGCCATTTTGGCTTGTCCATTTGGCATGAGCTTTTTACAGCATCTTCATATGTCCAAATAATCAAGCTTTGGCCAATCTTAGCCCAAGTTTCTAGTCTATGTGAGAGCATCCTCATGATCTTCATTTCTGGACCAAAAATGCAGTTGTGAAGCAACTATATTAATTCTTGGTCCATTTCTCCTCAAAACCTCCAGTATTGTAGTCCTTCCTAGCCTAAACATCCCACACATAACTTTTGACCCATAGCATCTCTATGTTGATCACATTGAGCTGATCAAGTTCACTGCAGTTAACTTCAGAGCTCACTTACTAGTTAACCAGAGCGCTTTTAACCAAGCTACCATCGGAGTTAAAACCTCCCTTCGAAGGACTTAGCCCTAGACAACAATGGCCAACCATTTGGCTCTTCTTGATGCCAGTCTGCGTGGTGACCATCGCTTTGGCATGCAACGGTCGCGCCCAGAGCGTGTTCTTGCTCGGGCCCCTCTCCCCCTCGTCGGCTTCGCGCGCGTGAGTGTGTCCAGCAGCTGGCCCGCATCGTCGCCATTCCTCTGGACCCCTTTCACCCTCCGTCTGCTTCCTCACTGACGCAAGCAGCCGAACGCTTACGAGAGCATAGTGCACCGACCGTCGTCTTCCTTCTCGGCCGCTTCTCCCCTGCGTCCCTTTGCCTCCTCTGCCCCGTGAGAACCTCCACTGCTCCTCCGGCGTCATCTACCTCCGAGCTCGCGAGCGGGGGCACGCGTCCGGGGCGCCGGACACGCGTCCGCGGTGGTGCTAGCTTGGCCACCATGCCCCGTGGCTATATAAGACCACCCGAGGCCACTCGACCTCACCACTGGCCTCCCCACACTCCTATCCCCCTCCCCATCCAAATCCCCAAGCCCCGGAGCCCCTCTTGCCATCCGTCGCCGCCTTGGGAGTCGTCTCTATTCGCTTTGATTCCGGCAAGCCGCGCCTCCTCCCTCTGTTCCAGCACCACCTGTAGTTTCCCCTCTCTCCGGCGAACCTCCCCAAGCCCCCACATCGCCTCCCCGTCACCGGAGCACCTAGCCCTCAAGAAAATGGCCGCCGGAGCCGCCCCTGTTCTTCCCTTCGTCGTAGTCGCTCTTCTCCTCTCCGGCGCCTCCTCTGTGCAAGGATGGATGCGACAGGCCACGCCGAGCCTGCCGGTGGCCTCCGTTTGGCCGGAGGTGGCCGGAGTTGCCTGGGCCGACGCCGACGCCACGCCCCTCCCTCTGGACCACGGGCGAGCGCTTGAAGACGAAGACGATGTTGACCCCATCCCTGGGCCCCGCCTGTCGGCCTCTCTGCGCTAACCGGGCCGGCCCCGTGACGTGGATAAGTGACGGGCCCCACCATGTGGGACCCTCATGCGCCCGGTCCCGCCCCGCTGACGTGGATAAGTGGACACGACTTTTGCCGTGTACACTTTCATCCACCGAAAGCGTATTTCCCCAAGTGCGCGTTCTGTTTTTCTGTTAAGGGCCTGTTTGTGATGATTTTTATTACAAAGAGGTCCGTGGCAGAAAAACACCTATAACTTTTTAACCATAGCTCCAAATCAGGTGATTCCAAAGCCCGCTTCTTCGTTTCGTCGAGCCCGTTCTGATGGGAGCATTTTCACCATGTTTTGACATTATGAAAATGACCATTATGCCCTTGCTCTTATTCAGCCCCCTCCAAGAGAAAAAGATTTCCGACGATTCTTTCCACGAGCTCCTCGCACTTTCTCCATGTGATTTCTTCCACCCTAGGCAAGCCACATCCTCCATTTGCATCTCTGTAATGAAGTGACATTGTTTAATCTATTTTAACTTGTTCAAAATATTTCTTTAGCTACATGACTCGGTGCATGGCATTTTCCCGGAGTATTATTTTGATTTTGCTGTTGCCATGCTATTGTTTGGATTACTAGGAGTTATGTTTGCAGTTGATGAGTAATCATGTTGCCATTGGAGTATTAGTGGTTGATATTATGATTGTTTTCATGATGATATCTGTTACTATATATTGAAGAATTACTTTGGATGTCCTGCTGCCTTTGGATTATTAGTGGTTAGTATGATTATTTTCATGATGCTAGTCGATGTTCTGTTGCTTGGAGTATTAATTTCGGAGATGATGTTTACGTGTGGATCTTAGCTGGATAGCTTTGTTCTCGTTATTGGAGTAGTAGAGTTATTGTTTTCAGATTCATCATCATAGAAATATTATGCTATCTCTGGAGTATTTTGATATGAGGATATTATGCTCAGATTATTTGTTGGATATTGCTATGACTTGGAGTATAGTTTGATAGTTGATATCGGAGTATCGGTTATCACAATTCTATTTTTGCGGATAAATTTCGTCATTAAGTTGGTTAGGTGCCACCGAACTGGGCTTTCTCCAGTGCAACCACATTTTCCTTTATGGGAAGGCCCTAATGCGATGCTATTGCCGTGTCTCTTGCCGGTGCCTCCAACAAGGGAAGGTTATGGGCGCGCGCTACCCTGATCAGGTAGGCGGATATAAGCCTTGTGTGCCCATTGTTGTTGTTATGTGCACATGTCCCCGTTTGGGACTGTTTATTTTTTTGGCCACGATGGTGGGTGTTGGTGTCTTTGGTAGACACGTGGCCACCCAGGACTAGCCCAGTGGGGAGTGAGTCGGAGTGGCCGGGAGAGTGTCATGGAAGTAGATCGGGTTTGTCGGAACGTCGTCGGTCCACCCGAATGGGAGTGCGAGGCCATGGGTTCCGTGGTGTGGGTAAAGTGCGCTACATCTACAGAGTGTGTTTGTTTAAACTATCGATAGCCGCGTCCTTGGTCATGGGCATGGGTTCGTACTAGGTCATGCCGTTCGATCAACACTCACATGACGGAATGACTTATAGTGTAACGCCCTGAGACCGATGCTCCAGATGCCTTCTATTTTTTTTGTTGTTTCCATGATTGTCACAATAAATTGTTGCATCATCATGCTTGTGTTATTTGTTTTTCTCACTTTGTGCATTCCATCTTAATATATGTTGCCATATGAATTTGCATCCATCATGTTCATGATTGCTTGCTTGCTTGTGAGGTTTGTTTTATTATTATTTGCAGCATGCATCCGTCTCCATATGATTGTTGTGCTTGTTTTCTTTTACTTGTTCATGTGCATTGTGAATTCATCTTGTTACTTTACTTGCGCTATGTATGTGTTGATATTCCTACCACTTGTTTCCTCTCTCAACCTATCAATGCACAATCTTCTCCTCCTTCCTTCTTATTTCGTGCATTGTTGCAAGTGACATTTTCTCCTCCATAAATGTCCAATATTTTCCTATAAATCTTATACCATGCCTAAACCCTCTCTCCCAATTTTCAGCCCTTTTGGACTTGATTTGGTTGGAATCAAAATTGCCTCAAGTTTGAATTTAGTTCAAACTTGCGATAATTTTCTTTCTCTAAAAATGCCCAAAACAATTATTTCAATTAGCGCATAATTCCAGCGACGTGGGGATATTCTTATATCTCTAATACACCCCTCTTTTATCCCCGTGCTTTTCTGTTTATTGTCTGCCTGAGGAAAATGAAAAATAAAAGAGACAACAGCAAGAGCGGCCTACCTGGGACTCCTCCTACCAGGCCGGTCCAGCAGCAGGCCGGCAGTAGAAGGCAGCCTAGCAACAGCCCACTTGTCCCTCCAGATCCTTTTCTCACCCAAAACCCAGCCAACCCTCTCTTCCACTCGTCCCACGTGGCAACGTTGGACGCATCCGTCAGCGGGCAAGACTGTAGCGCTCACCACCTTTCTCCTACCTCTCCTCCTCTGCTTTCCATGCTCGCCATGGCCACCGTGGCCACGGCACAGCGCCAGCTCCTCCTATAAAACCCCCGCTCCTCGTCCTAGGGTTCCTTCCCTCCCCCTCTTTCATTCTCTGCCGCCGCCACAGGTAAGGGGGCACCCACGCGCCTGCTTCCTCCACCGCCCGACGCCATGTCCACGACGGGATGAAGCTCATCTCTAGCAAGAGCTCATCCGGAGTAGGAGCATCGCCGGCCTCCCCTCCGTCGACCCCGAGAAACGCAACGCCTCCTCAAGTCCGTTCTGACGCCGATCCGAGCCCGAGGACGCCTTCCCCGACGTCCTCTTCTTCCCCTTCGACTTCTTCTTCCTGGATCAGAGCATTCGCCAAGTCCCTCTACTTCGCCTGCATCCTCTACATCACGCCCAGAGACAACGCGCGCGCCACAAGGGTCTTCTTCCCCGATGTCGTCTTCTTCGACTACAAGCAGGCTAGGAGCCAATCAGTTCCAAGGCCGACGCGATCATCTTCCTCTACGACCTCTTCTTCCCCTGTGTTCTCTGCTTCACGGACATCGGCGATCTGTGGGTCCCCAAGCCGTCTTCACTTCTTCTTTGACCCTCCCTGCCAAAGAAATCGAGCCCCTCGTGAGCTCCTCCCGCAAACCCCTCCTTTTCCCTTTCAAATCCATGCATGTAGACGTCGCTCCGGTCGAGATTGTGCACGACCACCATGAACGAGTTCGTGGAGTTTCTGTTGTTTTCTTTTGCGAGCCCGTGGTCTGTTCCTGCGCGAGCACACCCACACCCTTGCGTCGTTGCTCCACCACACGCACCCTGGCACGTTTCCGCACCCTCGCTGGCGCTCTGCAACCACAGCAAGGGTTGCTGCTGGCTCCCGTCGCCGGTGAGTCCCCGTGCACATGATTGAGTTTTGGTCCTGGTCGCGATGCGCAGATGTTTAACTTTCTGTCGACTTCCCTTTGTTCACAAACACACAACTAGCCCAGTGGCTAGCGCGGCCACTATTCATTCAAGGGGTCTGGGGTTCGAGTCCCAGCCGCCCCCATCTTTTGCTACATTTTCCTGTTATTTCGCACACTCTCATAGCTACATGGGCCGAACTCATCTGGGCCGCTGCATTGTGATGCTTCGGGCCCGTGCATATTTTTTTCCACTCTGTGTATTTTAGCATTTTTCAGTGCATGCATATTTACCGAATTGCCACTGTTTTAAAATGTCTATAGCTAAATATGCATGCATCCAAACTAAACAAACTATATATGTAAAATGCTTAGAATTTTATCTAGTTTCACAATATGCTGCTTTCATCCATGTTCAAAATGTTTAAATTGTTGTTTGCATTAATTTGCATAATTGCCATGCTAAAATGATTTATTTCATAACTAATTAACCGTAACTCGGTTTTTAATAAACTTTATGTGTAAATGGGGTGGAAAAATGCATAGATTAATATGGTCCCCTTTGTTTTACTGTTTAACAATATTAAAATATGTTTTAGGGCAGAACAGTACCAAATCTAAAATATGCACATGAGGATTTTCCGGAATTGTTGTTTGTTGTTTCCGGCCTCATTTAAACTTGCCTAAAAATAGTTAGATTACTTATGCTTCACCCCTTGCCATGTTTTATAACATGTAGTATTGTTGTGTTCCTAAACGAGAGAGAACTAAATAATTGATGTGGTGTTTCGTCAATATGCAACTCGTTGCATATTGAGCTCCACTTAACTTGTAGTGTTGTTTTGCATATTGCCATGCCATGCCTCATTAAACCGGACATGCATCATACTTGTTTGTGCATCATGACATGTTTATGCTTGTGTGTTTACCATGTTGTTTGTTTCTTTCTGGTGTTGCTTCTTAGTTCCGGTAATGTTGTGATTGTGAGGATTCGTTCGACTACTCCCGTTCATGTTCTTCATGGACTCGTTCTTCTTCCTAGCGGGATTTTAGGCAAGATGACCGTCACCTTGGATCTCACTACTATCATTGCTATGCTAGTTGCTTCGTTCTATCGCCATGCTGCGCTACCTATATCTTGCTTATCAAGCCTCCCAAATTGCCATGTCAGCCTCTAACATTTTCACCCTTCCTAGCAAACCATCGCTTGGCTATGTTACCGCTTTTGCTCAGCCCCTCTTATAGCGTTGTTAGTTGCAGGTGAAGTTGAAGATTGCTCCATGATGGATAGGGTTATGTTGGGAAATCACAATATCTCTTATTTAATTAATGCATCTATATACTTGGTAAAGGGTGGAAGACTCGGCCTTATGCCTGGTGTTTTGTTCCACTCTTGCCGCCCTAGTTTTCGTCATATCGGTGTTATGTTCCTTGATTTTGCGTTCCTTACATGGTTGGGTGATTTATTGTACCCCCTTGACAGTTCACTTTGAATAAAACTCCTCCAGCAAGGCCCAACCTTGGTTTTACCATTTGCCTCACCACCACATATACCTTTCCCAGGGGTCGGCCAACCCGAGGGTCATCTTTATTTTAGCCCCCCAGGCCAGTGCTTCTCCAAGTGCTGGTCCGAACCGAGCAGCCTGCAGGGCCCCCTTAGGGAAACTCGAGGTCTGGTTTTACTCGTAGCTGACTTATCCGGCGTTGCCCTGAGAACAAGATATGTGCAGCTCCTATCGGGATTGTCGGCGCGTCGGGCGGCTTTGCTGGTCTTGTTTTACCATTGTCAAAATGTCTTGTAAACCGGGATTCCGAGATCGATCGGGTCTTCCTGGGAGAAGGAATATCCTTCTTGATCGCGAGAGCTTATCATGGGCTAAGTTGGGACACCCCTGCAGGGTTATAAACTTTCAAGAGCCGTGCCCACGGTTATGTGGCAGATGGGAATTTGTTAACGTCCGCTTGTAGATAACTTGACACCAGATTCGAATTAAAACGCATCAATCGCATGTGTAGCCGTGATGGTCTCTTCTCGGTAGAGTCCGGGAAGTGAACACGGTTTTGGGTTATGTTTGACGTAAGTAGGAGTTCAGGATCAACTCTTGATCATTGCTAGCTTCACGACTGTTCCGTTTGCTCTCTTCTCGCTCTTATTTGCGTATGTTAGCCACCATATCATGCTTAGTTGCTGCTGCAACCTCACCACTTTACCCCTTCCTTACCCATTCAGCTTTGCTAGTCTTGATACCCATGGTAATGGGATTGCTGAGTCCTCGTGGCTCACAGATTACTACAACAACAGTTGCAGGTATAGGTTATGCGATGACCACGACGCGAGAGCGATGTTTTCTTGTTTTGGAGTTCTTCTTCTGCTTCTTCTTTGATCAAGGGATAGGATCCAGGTCGGCAGCCTCGGCTAGCAGGGTGGATGTCATTTGAGTTTCTGTTTGTGTTTCATCCATAGTCGGATGGTGCTCTTATGTAAGTTGATGTTGTGTTCGTGTGGCATTGTATGCCTTTTGTATGTATCCCCATCTATTATGTAATGTTGATGTAATGATATCCACCTTGCAAAGTGTTTCAATATGCGGTTCTATCCTTGGTGGGACCTTCGAGTCTCTTAAGGATAGTATCGCCTATTGGGCATGACAAGTTGGCATCAGAGCCTCTAAGAACCATAGGAGCCCCCTTGAGTGTTGGCCGTTGTTGATCAAGAAGAAAACTATTTTGAGTCTTAGGATTGTATATATCGGAGAGTAGGATTCTATTTACTCCTCAGCCCCTTCGTCGCTCTGGTGAGGACTCTCGACGTAGATGTTTTGTCTTTCCTCTCCTCAAATTTCACAAAAAAAATTAGGATCACGCGGGTATCTTGGGATCGTTCCGATATTCTTATGACGAGAACATTGTTCTTGGTGCCTCCTGACATTTAGGGGTTGTGGCAGTGTCCCGGGGAGTTGAGCTCCGAGGTGTTGTCGTCATAATTTTATCGTTGCAGTTCTGGAATACTTGAGTTTTGCCGACATCGAAAATCTCTTTTATGCAGTTGTTGGTGAGATAACCTCGACGCCACCCAGTACTGGGGAGTTCGGGAGTATTGCCATAGCTCGTATAACGGATGCTTTTCGAAGGTTGAGGTACACGATTTCCGGAGTTTTCTTGGTTATGTGTTGACGGATGGATACAGCTGGATGTAGGGATTGTTAGTTTGGGTGAGATATATTGCTTCCCCTGTATCCCCAACACCAGATTGCATAACCAGAAAGTTTCGGGAGTTTATAGGTGGGAATTCAAGTAGCTCCTAGAATATCTTTCCGACAGATGCCTGATATGGGATTGGGTAAATCTCTATCATATGTATTTGTTCTGGCTTATTTCTGCAAGCCAATCCTTTGTTTTGTTTTGAGTTGTGGTATCCGAGTTGCTTCAATGTCAAGTTGATTCCATACCTTCTCTAAGCAATGTTCTCATATTTCTATGGGAGTACTAATCCTTTTGATCATCGAGATTGTCATGTCAATTCTTTCCAACTGGTGTGCTTCTCTTCAAGTGGATCCGATCATTTCAACATTTGTGAGATCAATTCTAAGTTTTCTCAACGGTATCCGTTTCATCCGTCCCCAAGTTGCCTTTGTTTTCCCGCCCTCCCACCCTTTTTCTTCAAGGACTCGGATTTCTTAATCATGTATCCTTTTATTTGAGAGAAGTCTCTTCATTCTTTTCTTTCAATGTTCTTATCCGGTGATTTCCCATGAAGATGCTCAACAGTTTCAAGTTCATCATCCTTCATTGTTGTTTTTTCTCCGGTGAATCCAATTCAAGCTTTCAATATTCATCATATCCTTTCCTCGTTTCAAATGTTTTTCCATGTCGGTGCACCTCTCAATTGTTCACCTCTCTCTATTCTTATCCGGAGTGCTCAAGATATCTCAGAAGAATCATGTTTCCATTCTTAATTCGTTCGAGTTATTTCAAGGTTTTTTCTCTCATTCAAGCTATTTAATTCTACCGGTGCAATCTCTATTTCAAGAAATCCTTCAACGGTGTTTCTTTCGAGTGGGCCCTAACCCACAGGTCTTTTCCCAGGATCTTACCTGACTCTTCTAATTCTTCCAGAGTTATTCTCAATTCTTTTCAAGTGTGACGGAAGAATGGATCCCATCAATTACATGCCTTCTCCAAGATCGATTTCAAATTATTTCATTGTTGCCTCAACCTCCTCGCTTTTCATTCTCCAGGAGTATCTCAACAATTTTGGTGTTGTTTCTCCTCGTCATTCTTGGATTTTGAAGACCGAAGAAGAGTTCCTCTTAAATCCTTACCCGTTCTTCCAAAGATGCGTAGTTCAAGTTTGATGCCATCCTCTCATAATTGTTTTCGATTGTGGGAATTCTTTTCACCCATCCGAAGCATTTCATGAGTTGTTTCCATTTCTTTCCTCCGAAGGCCATCATGTCATAATTCTTCATTCTCAGCGTGTAGTTATCGTTATCCAAATCTTATCGATGAATCGTTCAAATATCCTCTAATCAGTTCATGATCTCTTCGTTCTCATGTATCTAAATCCCTTCAAGTATCTTCATTTGTTTTCAAATTCTTCCCGGTGAATGGTGCCTTTGCTACTTTCATTTTCAATTCTTACGGTGGTTCGTTCAAGATTCCTCTTCCTTTGCTATCGTATCGTTTCATTCGTTGTTTTCAATCCTACCGGTGGTCCCATCAATAACTTCTTCAAGTTGGCACTATATCTCTTTTCAATCCCTCAAGAAGAATAAGTAGTATGCCAAATCTATTGCTTGTCATCAATTTAAATTGGTGAAGGATACGCATAACATAATTCTTATTATTGTTTCATCCAAGTGATCTAGTTTCTTCTTTCCATCATTGTTCATCATGTCACATTTCTCGGTTCGAGATGCTCCATCTTTTCTTTTCTAGAGTTCCAAGATTTTCTACATTATCTCATCACGAAGCTCCACCTAAATTATTGCAAGGCTTCACCTTGTGTTTTCAACCTCTCTTTCTTTCTATCATCTTTTTATTACCGGAGTTGTTCATGGAGACTCTACATGGTGGTTCGTCAAGGATTCTTTTCATTCTTCAATTGTTCTTCAAGATTTCTCTTGAAGTTAAGATCAGCCAAGCTATACTCTAAACATAAACATGGTGCTCAACACATGTTTTGTTTTGAGGAGTTCAAGTATTCTTCATCTTGCATTCCAAAGTGCAATACTTTCTATCTTATCTTTTGAGATGGTGTAATGTCATTCTTGAGAATTTCCCTTCGCATTTCATGATTCACAAGTTTTCAAGAGTGACATATTTAAATCCATCATTTTCTCTTTGTTCAAGAGAGCTTTTCAACCATCAACCTCGTTCTTGGAGTTATCTTGTGTCATATTTCACCTAAAGCCTTCCCTAAGGAATGGTGCTATTGTGGTGCTTATCAATGATCCACGTTATCTCTCTATCATCTTGGTGGAAGAAATTTTTTCATCTCATCGGTGTTATCAATTATATTATTTGTTTCCGTAGTGGTAGAATTTCGCCTCAATTTTGAGAAGTTTTCCATAAGCCCACTACAAGCTTATTCGCTTCGTTATTGGTTTTCCAACAACTCCGTTATAACCTTCTTAGAAGGGTGTTTTTCCAAGCTCATTTGTGGCAGAAGTTGCCTTTTTCTTCTCCATTCTGTTATTCCAATGATCTATCTTCTATTCTTTCTTCCGGAGGCATTGTGATGTTGCTTTTTTCACTCATCATCTCGAATTGTGAGGATCATGTTCTTTTCGTGCTTATCCATTTAACTGGAGTGTGGTGTCATCTCTTCAAGTTCTTTTCATCTTAGCAAGTCTTGCATCTCTTTTCAATCGGAGTGCTGTCCGAATTTGTTCTGCCGTGTTTCCTTGTTTATCTCGTTTCAACCAGAGTTGTTCCAATTCCTTCTTGTCCTTTGTACTTGTCATTCATAGCTTTACAACCTCCAAGGTTCACATGGTGTTTCTTGTTTCTATTTTCTATCGCAGTGCTCTCAATTGTGTTCAACTCCGTTGTGTTCTTTCTTTCAACTTTTCAACCTCTCAAAGTTCTTTGGTTTCACTCATTTGTCGAAGAAGCAACTTAGTTTTACCTCTTCTCTTCCTCTTCCGTTTCTCTCCGGTGCCATCCTAGATCTCGGGACGAGATCCTCTCGTAGTGGTAGAGTGTTGTAACGCCCCGAGACCGATGCTCCAGATGCCTTCTATTTACTTTTGTTGTTTCCATGATTGTCACAATAAATTGTTGCATCATCATGCTTGTGTTATTTGTTTTTCTCACTTTCTGCATTCCATCTTCATATATGTTGCCATATGAATTTGCACCCATCATGTTCATGATTGCTTGCTTGCTTGTGAGGTTTGTTTTATTATTATTTGCATCATGCATTCGTCTCCATATGATTGTTGTGCTTGTTTTCTTTTAGTTGTTCATGTGCATTGTGAGATTCATCTTGTTACTTTACTTGCGCTATTTATGTGTTGATATTCCTACCACTTGTTTCCTCTCTCAACCTATCAATGCACAATCTTCTCCTCCTTCCTTCTTCTTTCGTTCATTGTTGCAAGTGACATTTTCTCCTCCATAAATGTCCAATATTTTCCTATAAATCTTATACCATGCCTAAACCCTCTCTGCCAATTTTCAGCCCTTTTGGACTTGATTTGGTTGCAATCAAAATTGCCTCAAGTTTGAATTTAGTTCAAACTTGCATTAACTTTGTTTCTCTAAAAATGCCCAAAACAATTATTTCAATTAGCGCATAATTCCAGCGTCGTGGGGATATTCTTATATCTCTCATACACCCCTCTTTTATCCCTGTGCTTTTCTGTTTATTTTCTGCTTGAGGAAAATGAAAAAGAAAAGAGACAGCAGCAAGAGTGGCCTACGTGGGACTCCTCCTACCAGGCCGGTCCAGCAGCAGGCCGGCGCAATAGAAGGCAGCCTAGCAACAGCCCACTTGTCCCTCCAGATCCTTTTCTCACCCAAAACCCAGCCAACCCTCTCTTCCACTCATCCCATGTGGCAACGTTGGACCCATCCGTTAGCGGGCGAGACTGTAGCGCTCACCACCTTTCTCCTACCTCTCCTCCTCTGCTTTACCCGCTCGCCATGGCCACTATGGCCACGGCACCGCGCTAGCTCCTCCTATAAAACCCCCGCTCCTCGCCCTAGGGTTCCTTCCCTCCCCCTCTTTCCTCCTCTGCCGCTGCCACAGGTAAGGGGGCACCCACGCGCCAGCTTCCTCCACCGCCCGATGCCATGTCCACGACGGGCCGAAGCTCGTCTCCAGCAAGAGCTCATCACCGGAGTAGGAGCATCGCCAGCCTCCCCTCCATCGACCCTGAGAACCGCAGCGCCTCCTCAAGTCCGTTCTGACGCCTATCCGAGCCCGAGGACGCCTTCCCCGACGTCCTCTTCTTCCCCTTCGACTTGTTCTTCCCGGATCAGAGCATTCGCCAAGTCCCTCTACTTCCCCTGCATCCTCTACATCACGCCCGGAGACAACGCACGCGCCGCGAGGGTGTTCTTCCCCGACGTCGTCTTCTTCGACTACAAGCAGGCTAGGAGCCAATCAGTCCCAAGGCCGACGCGATCGTCTTCCTCTACGACCTCTTCTTCCCCTGTGTTCTCTGCTTCACGGACATCGGCGATCTGTGGGTCCCCAAGCCGTCTTCCCTGCTTCTCTGACCCCTCCTGCCAAAGAAATCGATCCCCTCATGAGCTCCTCCCGCAAAACCCTCGTTTTCCCTTTCAAATCCGTGCATGTAGACGTCGCTCCGGTCGAGATTGTGCACGACCACCATGAACGAGTTCGTGGAGTTTCTGTTGTTTTCTTTTGCGAGCCCGAGGTCTGTTCCTGCGCGAGCACACCCACACCCTTGCGTCGTTGCTCCACCACACGCACCCTGGCACATTTCCGCACCCCCACCGGCCCTCTGCAACCACAGCAAGGGTTGCTGCTGGCTCCCGTCGCCGGCGAGTCCCCGTGCGCATGATTGAGTTTTGGTCCTGGTCGCGATGCGCAGATGTTTAACTTTCTATCGACTTCCCTTTGTTCACAAACACACAGCTAGCCCAGTGGCTAGCGCGGCCACTATTCATTCAAGGGGTCTGGGGTTTGAGTCCCAGCCGCCCCCATCTTTTGCTATGTTTTCCTGTTATTTAGCACACTCTCACAGCCACATGGGCCGAACTCATCTGGGCCGCTGCATTGTGATGCTTCGGGCCCGTGCATATTTTTTTCCACTCTGTGTATTTTAGCATTTTCAGTGCATGCATATTTACCGAATTTCCACTATTTTAAAATGTCTATAGCTAAATATGCATGCATCCAAACTAAACAAACTATATATGTAAAATGCTTAGAATTTTATCTAGTTTCACAATATGCTGCTTTCATCCATGTTCAAAATGTTTAAATTGTTGTTTGCATTAATTTGCATAATTGCCATGCTAAAATGATTTATTTCATAACTAATTAACCGTAACTCGTTTTTTAATAAACTTTATATGTAAATGGGGTGAAAAAATGCATATATTAATATGGTCCCCTTTGTTTTACTGTTTAACAATATTAAAATATGTTTTAGGGCAGAACAGTACCAAATCTAAAATATGCACATGAGGATTTTCCGGAATTGTTGTTTGTTGTTTCCGGCCTCATTTAAACTTGCCTAAAAATAGTTAGATTACGTATGCCTCACCCCTTGCCATGTTTTATAGCATGTAATATTGTTGTGTTCCTAAACGAGAGAGAACTAAATAATTGATGTGGTGTTTCATCAATATGCAACTCGTTGCATATTGAGCTCCACTTAACTTGTAGTGTTGTTTGTGCATATTGCCATGCCATGCCTCATTAAACCGGACATGCATCATACTTGTTTGTGCGTCATGACATGTTTATGCTTGTGTGTTTACCATGTTGTTTGTTTCTTTCTGGTGTTGCTTCTTAGTTCTGGTAATGTTGCGATTGTGAGGATTCGTTCGACTACTCCCGTTCATATTCTTCATGGACTCGTTCTTCTTCCTAGCTGGATTTTAGGCAAGATGAGAATCACCTTGGATCTCACTACTAGCATTGCTATGCTAGTTGCTTCGTTCTATTGCCATGCTGCGCTACCTATATCTTGCTTATCAAGCCTCCCAAATTGCCATGTCAGCCTCTAACATTTTCACCCTTCCTAGCAAACCGTCGCTTGGCTATGTTACGGCTTTTGCTCATCCCCTCTTATAGCGTTGTTAGTTGCAGGTGAAGTTGAAGATTGCTCCATGATGGACAGGGTTATGTTGGGATATCATAATATCTCTTATTTAATTAATGCATCTATATACTTGGTAAAGGGTGGAAGACTCGGCCTTATGCCTGGTGTTTTGTTCCACTCTTGCCGCCCTAGTTTTCGTCATACCGGTGTTATGTTCCTTGATTTTGCGTTCCTTATGTGGTTGGGTGATTTATGGGACCCCCTTGACAGTTCGCTTTGAATAAAACTCCTCCAGCAATGCCCAACCTTGGTTCTACCATTTGCCTCACCACCACCTATACCTTTCCCTTGGGTCTGCCAACCCGAGGGTCATCTTTATTGTAGCCCCCCCGGGCCAGTGCTTCTCTAAGTGCTGGTCCGAACCGAGCAGCCTGTGGGGCCCCCTCAGGAAACTCGAGGTCTGGTTTTACTCGTAGCTTGACTTATCCGGTGTTGCCCTGAGAATGAGATATGTGTAGCTCCTATCGGGATTGTCGGCGCATCGGGCGGCTTTGCTGGTCTTGTTTTACCATTGTCGAAATGTCTTGTAAACCGGGATTCCGAGACTGATCGGGTCTTCTTGGGAGAAGGAATATCCTTCGTTGATCGCGAGAGCTTATCATGGGCTAAGTTGGGACACCCCTGCAGGGTTATAAACTTTCGAGAGCCGTGCCCGCGGTTATGTGGCAGATGGGAATTTGTTAACGTCCGCTTGTAGATAACTTGACACCAGATTCGAATTAAAACGCATCAACCGCGTGTGTAGCCGTGATGGTCTCTTCTCGGCGGAGTCCGGAAAGTGAACATGGTTTTGGGTTATGTTTGACGTAAGTAGGAGTTCAGGATCAACTCTTGATCATTGCTAGCTTCACGACCATTCCGTTTGCTCTTTTCTCGCTCTTATTTGCGTATATTAGCCACCATATCATCTTAGTCGCTGCTGCAACCTCACCACTTTACCCCTTCCTTACCCATTAAGCTTTGCTAGTCTTGATACCCATGGTAATGGGATTGCTGAGTCCTCGTGGCTCACAGATTACTACAACAACAGTTGCAGGTACAGGTTATGCGATGACCATGACGCGAGAGCGATGTTTGCTTGTTTTCGAGTTCTCCTTCTGCTTCTTCTTCGATCAGGGGATAGGTTCCAGGTCGGCAGCCTGGGCTAGCAGGGTGGATGTCGTTTGAGTTTCTGATTGTGTTTCATCCGTAGTAGGATGGTGATCTTATGTAAGTTGATGTTGTGTTCGTGTGGCATTGTATGCCTTTTGTATTTATCCCCATCTATTATGTAATGTTGATGTAATGATATCCACCTTGCAAAAGTGTTTCAATATGCGGTTCTATCCTTGGTGGGACCTTTGAGTCTCTTAAGGATAGTATCGCATATTGGGCGTGACAAGTTGGCATCAGAGCCTCTACCAACCATAGGAGCCCCCTTGATTGTTGGACTTTGTTGAGTCTAGAAGAAAACTATTTTGAGTCTTAGGATTATATGTATCGAAGAGTAGGATTCTTTTTACTCCTCAGCCCCTGCGTCGCTCTGGTGAGGACTCTCGACGTAGATGTTTTGTCTTTCCTCACCTCAAATTTCACTAAAAAAATTTTAGGATCACGCGGGTATCTTGGGATCGTTCTGATATTCTTATGACGAGAACATTGTTCTTTGTGCCTCCTGACATTTAGGGGTTGTGGCAGTGTCCCGGGGAGTTGAGCTCCGAGGTGTTGTCGTCATAATTTTATCGTTGCAGTTTTGGAATACCTGAGTTTTGCCGACATCGAAAATCTCTTTTATGCAGTTGTTAGTGAGATAACCTCGACGCCACCCAGTACTAGGGAGTTCGGGAGTATTGCCATATCTCGTATACCGGATGCTTTTCGAAGGTTGAGGTACACGATTTCCGGAGTTTTCTTGGTTATGTGTTGGGGGATGGATACAGCTGGATGTAGGGATTGTTAGTTTGGGTGAGATATTTTGCTTCCCCTGTATCCCCAACACCAGATTGCATAACCAGAAAGTTTCGAGAGTTTATAGGTGGGAATTCAAGTAGCTCCTAGAATATCTTTCTGACAGATGCCTGATATGGGATTGGGTAAATCTCTATCATATGTATTTGTTCCAGCTTATATCTGCAAGCCAATCCTTTGTTTTGTTTTGAGTTGTGGTATCTGAGTTGCTTCAATGGCAAGTTGATTCCATACCTTTTCTAAGCAATGTTCTCATATTTCTATGGGAGTACTAATCCTTTTGATCATCGAGATTTTCATGTCAATTCTTTCCAATCGGTGTGCTTCTCTTCAAGTGGATCAGATCATTTCAACATTTGTGAGATCAATTCTAAGTTTTCTCAACGGTATCCGTTTCATCCATCCCCAAGTTGCCTTTGTTTTCCCGCCCTCCCACCCTTTTTCTTCAAGGACTCGGATTTCTTAATCATGTATCCTTTTATTTGAGAGAAGTCTCTTCATTCTTTTCTTTCGATGTTCTTATTCGGTGATTTCCCATGAAGATGCTCAATAGTTTCAAGTTCATCATCCTTCATTGTTGTTTCTTCTCCGGTGGATCCAATTCAAGCTTTCGATATTGATCATATACTCTCCTCGTTTCAAATGTTTTTCCATGTCGGTGCACCTCTCAATTGTTTTCCTCTCTCTATTCTTATCCAGAGTGCTCAAGATATCTCAGAAGAATCATGTTTCCATTCTTAATCCGTTTGAGTTATTTCAAGGTTTTTTTCTCTCATTCAATCTATTTAATTCTACCGGTGCAATCTCTATTTCAAGCAATCCTTCAACGGTGTTTCTTTCGAGTGGGCCCTAACCCACAGGTCTTTTCCCAGGATCTTACCTGACTCTTCTAATTCTTCCGGAGTTATTCTCAATTCTTTTCAAGTGTGACGGAAGAATGGATCCCATCAATTACAGGCCTTCTCCAAGATAGATTTTAAATTCTTTCATTGTTGCCTCAACCTCTTCGCTTTTCATTCTCCAGGAGTATCTCAACAATTTTGGTGTTGTTTCTCCTCGTCATTCTCGGATTTTGAAGACCGAAGAAGAGTTCCTCTTAAATCCTTACCCGTTCTTCCAAAGATGCGTAGTTCAAGTTCGATGCCATCCTCTCATAATTGTTTTCGATTGTGGGAATTCTTTTCACCCATCCGAAGCATTTCATGAGTTGTTTCCATTTCTTTCCTCCGAAGGCCATCATGTCATAATTCTTCATTCTCAGCGTGTAGTTATCGTTATCCAAATCTTATCGGTGAATCGTTCAAATATCCTCTAATCAGTTCATGATCTCTTCGTTCTCATGTATCTAAATCCCTTCAAGTATCTTCATTCGTTTTCAAATTCTTCCCAGTGAATGGTGCCTTTGCTACTTTCATTTTCAATTCTTATGGTGGTTCGTTCAAGATTCCTCTTCCTTTGCTAGCGTATCGTTTCATTCGTTGTTTCCAATCCCACCTGTGGTCCCATCAATAACTTCTTCAAGTTGGCACTATATCTCTTTTCAATCCCTCAAGAAGAATAAGTAGTATGCCAAATCTATTGCTTGTCATCAATTTAAATTCGTGAAGGATCCGCATAACATAATTCTTATTATTGTTTCATCCAAGTGATCTAGTTTCTTCTTTCCATCATTGTTCATCATGTCACATTTCTCGGTTCGAGATGCTCCATCTTTTCTTTTCTGGAGTTCCAAGATTTTCTGCATTATCTCATCACGAAGCTCCACCTAAATTATTGCAAGGCTTCACCTTGTGTTTTCAACCTCTCTTTCTTTCTATCATCTTTTTATTACCGGAGTTGTTCATGGAGACTCTACATGGTGGTTCGTCAAGGATTCTTTTCATTCTTCAATTGTTCTTCAGGATTTCTCTTGAAGTTAAGATCAGCCAAGCTATACTCTAAACATAAACATGGTGCTCAACACATGTTTTGTTTTGAGGAGCTCAAGTATTCTTCATCTTGCATTCCAAAGTGCAATACTTTCTATCTTATCTTTTGAGATGGTGTAATGTTATTCTTGATAATTTCCCTTCGCATTTCATGATTCACAAGTTTTCAAGAGTGACATATTTAAATCCATCATTTTCTCTTTGTTCAAGAGAGCTTTTCATCCATCAACCTCGTTCTTGGAGTTATCTTGTGTCATATTTCACCTAAAGCCTTCCCTAAGGAATGGTGCTATTGTGGTGCTTATCAATGATCCAAGTTATCTCTCTATCATCTTGGTGGAAGAAATTTTTTCATCTCATCGGTGTTATCAATTATATTATTTGTTTCCGTAGTGGTAGAATTTCGCCTCAATTTTGAGAAGTTTTCCATAAGCCCACTACAAGCTTATTTGTTTCGTCATTGGTTTTCCAACAACTCCGTTATAACCTTCTTGGAAGGTTGTTTTTCCAAGCTCATTTGTGGCAGAAGTTGCCTTTTTCTTCTCCATTCTGTTATTCCAATGATCTATCTTCTATTCTTTCTTCCGGAGGCATTGTGATGTTGCTTTTTTCACCCATCATCTCGAATTGTGAGGATCATGTTCTTTTCGTGCTTATCCATTTAACCGGAGTGTGGTGTCATCTCTTCAAGTTCTTTTCATCTTATCAAGTCTTGCATCTCTTTTCAACCGGAGTGCTGTCCGAATTTGTTCTGCCTTGTTTCCTTGTTTATCTCGTTTCAACCAGAGTTGTTCCAATTCCTTCTTGTCCTTTGTACTTGTCATTCATAGCTTTGCAACCTCCAAGGTTCACATGGTGTTTCTTGTTTCTATTTTCTACCGTAGTGCTCTCAATTGTGTTCAACTCCGTTGTGTTCTTTCTTTCAACTTTTCAACCTCTCAAAGTTCTTTGGTTTCACTCATTTGTCGAAGAAGCAACTTAGTTTTACCTCTTCTCTTCCTCTTCCGTTTCACTCCGGTGCCATCCTAGATCTCAGGACGAGATCCTCTCATAGTGGTGGAGTGTTGTAACGCCCCGAGACCGATGCTCCAGATGCCTTCTATTTATTTTTGTTGTTTCCATCATTGTCACAATAAATTGTTGCATCATCATGCTTGTGTTATTTGTTTTTCTCACTTTGTGCATTCCATCTTCATATATGTTGCCATATGAATTTCCATCCATCATGTTCATGATTGCTTGCTTGCTTGTGTGGTTCCTTTTTCTTTCGGTGTTTGGTGTCATTTCTGTCCTAGCAGTGTGATGCCAAGTGATCCCGACACTGTTTGCAAAGATGGTGCTCAGGCATCACGCCGATGTCTTTCTTTCAGTCCCGTCTATCGTTTCAGTGATGGACATGCTTCTATCACAGATCGTTCTTTTATTTGTCGTGTTGGCAACCCTTAATGATCTTAGTTATCAAGAAAGGGCAATGTCAGCAGCCTCAGTTTTTCCCCGCTATCCTATTTCTTAGACGAGTAAGGATCTTTTTCTCTCCGCTTGATAATAATGTGGTTGCGACCTTAGTGTCCCACTACATGGTTACCGAGTGCGTCCTCGCCTCTGAGCTAGTTCAGGTTGACACCTGGCTAAGCTAGCACTTGGTGTAGCGCTGGTTACACCAGTTCTTTCACACATTTATTCGTCCTCGTGCACATCGTCACAGCATGCTAGATTGTAGAACCGGAGATCTCGCGAGATTTGTGTGCTTAAGTAGGCATGCATATTGTGTGACTAGCAGTAATATGTGACGATTGATTGTGTGTGCATTGATTGTTGTTGTGTGCTTTTGTTTAGTTGAGTTTTATTTTGCTTCTTTCTTTTTGGGCCCTAGTGTTACATTATTTTTCCCCTATAAAGAGTTGCTCATCAACTGAGACCGGTCTTGAAGAAGCAATAAGGATTTCATTTATTTGGAAGAAGCTCAGCTAAACATTATGGTCTACCCAGTCAACTGCATTATAGCATTAATATATGTTCAGAATACCAATGGTATATTGGATTGACAATCAGCATCGAGTCTACATCAGTACCAAATCCTCACAACAGTTATGATCCAGCCAGCAGGAAGACAAGTCAGTTGCAAGATCAACGGTATATTTTCAGATAGAGGTATGCGTCATATACAAAGTTTTAGCTCAATAATGCATGATGCTTGAAATGTGTTATCATCCGAAATAAAGTAAGAATGTGCACGCTCAAGAAACACAGCCAAACCATTTTTCTCATGCAAATAATCAGCCTTAGAATATTATGGGTGTATGTATGGATTTCAGTTTGCATATCAGTATGAAGTTTTGGATATAAGAAACCCAGTATTCTTCTGCACGCTATCGGAAGAAATTTATGATGCAAGGCTCCTCAAATTTTCCTCAGCATGATATGTGAACAATTTCTGGCCCACGATACCCGGTCTTTTTCAGCAAGATACCTCGATAAAAGCTTCTCACAGACGGAAATGAATTTTTCTCATCAAGCAAATCCAAGGAGAAGCTTCTCAAGTACGGAACTCGGGCTTCTCCAGCACAATAATCAGACCAAGCTTCGTGTGTAAGCTATAAAGCCTTCTTCTGCACGATACCCAGACAAAAGATTTGAGCAGAAGTTAACAAGTCTTCCTCACCAAACTACTCGGATGACTTCTCTCCTAAGCCACCCAGTCCGCATCAATACAACAATATTGCACCATCCCCAGAGATTATATGAAGAGTTGCCAATGTTTGGCAGTACCGCTCAAGAACCAGACTTGCAATAATTTTGTCAGAGGTACAATTCAGACAATACATATGCCTACCACAAGGCAGTCAAATCTTTGGTACATATCTCATGCTTGAGCCAAAGAAATAAATCAAGATAAATCAGTGCCACCTATGAGCAGTCAGATCCTGTCAGAAGGTGGCCATGATAATTCTCAGCATTTATTGAAACCAGAAGGCCGACATTTATTTGAAGCAACCCCATGGCAAAAGTAAAAAAGGTTTTCATGACCAAAGGAAGATTTATACTCAGATCCAGTGGACATCACCGCAGATATGAGAAAATTCACGTGAGTAAAAAGATTTGGTATATGAGCAAAGACCTGTCAGAATTTAGGAAAGGTGAAGCAAACCACCCCAGAGCAAGGTAAGTTGATCATCTGAAATTCTTGTGGGAACAATAAATAAAGGAAAAGGGATACCCGAGTTGGAAACGGTGTCTTCAAGTCATACTTGTTCCTTGAGCAACCAAATCTCGAGGACGAGATTTCTTTAAGGGGGGAAGGTTTGTAACAGCCTGGTTTTTGGCCCTTTTTTTCTTTTGATTTATTTGGTTTTTGCTCTGTTTTTATTTTTGGAGTGGTTCTGTGGCCTTGCCACCTGGGAAATCATCCTCATTCCCCCTCCCAAGTGGCTCATCATTCACAAAACCTTGCAAAAATCATGTCACTTCACTCCTTGACCAAACCCTAAAATCTTTTTCTAGGGAAAATTCCTTTTTCATTAAAGGAATAACCCTATCTGCCCTAGGTTGTGAAGCATCCTATATTTCTATCCATCCAAAAATCCCCAAATAATTATCATAATTCCTTTGGGTCATATATAGCTCAAATATGCCCAAAATTTCCTTGGCCAGTTAAAAAATAATTCCCCAATAATTATTTTTCTATTCTTCCCTGAATGGCACTTTGTGAAGGAACTGTCATTTATATTTTTCCTAGTGGCTCCCAAACTTTTTATCATGCTTATATGTCCAAATACATGCCTCATGCACAAGTTCAACTTTATTTGCCTAGCCAATCTTCCTAAGTGAATTTTCAAAGTTTCTGTCAGACAAAAGGCTTTGTTAAGGAAGTACTAGCTAGGAGTATCCAAATGAGTTAACCTTTTGCACACTCCTCAATGTGCTCATATTAACCCCCTCCACCGAATTGCAGCCCCATCCAATCATCTATGTGAGAACATGAGCAAATATTTGATTCTGGCAATATTTTCAGGTTGTGAAGAAAGTGCATTTTATATTGCTTCACAAATCCTGATAAATTACCAGATTGTTCTCCTACCCAAATAACTTATCTCCACCCAATTTGGCATCATTTCATTGATCCATTTGATCACCAAAATTATTCCAAGTTTCTGGACAGAAATGATGTTTCTGAAGCAAGTGCCATTTTGGCTTGTCGATTTGGCATGAGCTTTTTACAGCATCTTAATATGTCCAAAAAATCAAGCTTTGCCCAACCTTAGCCCAAGTTGCTACTCTATGTGAGAGCATCATCATGATCTTCATTTCTGTACCAAAAATGCAGCTGTGAAGCAATTATATTAATTCTTGGTCCATTTCTCCTCAAAACGTCCAGGATTGTAGTCCTTCCTAGCCTAAACATCCGAGACATAACTTTTGACCCATAGCATATCTCTGTTGATCATATTGAGCTGATCAAGTTTACTGCAGTAAACATCAGAGCTCACTTACCAGTTAACCAGAGCGCTTTTAACCAAGCTACCACCGCAGTTAAAACCTCCCTTCGAAGGACTTAGACCTAGACAACAATGGCCAGCCATTTGGCTCTTCTTGATGCCAGTCTGCGTGGTGACCACCGCTTTGGCGTGCAACGGCCACGCCCAGTGCATCTTTTTGCTTGGGCCCATCTCCCCCTCGTCGGCTTCGCGCGCGTGAGCGTGTCCAGCAGCTGGCCCGCGTTGTCGCCGTTCCCCTGGAACCCTCTCCCCCTCAGTCCGCTTCCTGATCGACGCTCGCAGCCGAACGCCCACGAGAGCACAGTGCACCGACTGCCGTCTTCCTCCTCGACCGCTTCTCCCATGCATCCCTTGGCCTCCTCTGCCCCGTGAGATCATCCACTGCTCCTCCGGCATCGTCTACCTCCGAGCTCGCGAGCGGGGGCATGCATCCGCGGCACCGGACACGCGTCCGCGGCGGTGCCAGCTTGGCCACCTCGCCCCGTGGCTATATAAGACCACCCCGAGGCCTCTCGACCTCACCACTGGCCTCCCCACACTCCTATCGCCCTCCCCATCCACACCCCCGAGCCCCGAAGCCCCTCTTGCACTCCATCGCCTCCTTGGCCACCATCTCTGTCCGCTTCGATCCTGGCAAGCCGCGCCTCCTCCCTCCGTTGCAGCACCACCTGTAGTTTCCCCTCTCTCCAGCGAACCTCCCTAAGCCCCCACATGGCCTCCCCGTCGCCGGAGCACCTCGCCCCCAAGAAAATGGCCACCCAAGCCGCCCCTGTTCTTCCCTTCGCCGTGGTAGCTATGCTCCTCTCCAGCGTCTCCTCTGCGCAAGGATGGATGCGGCAGGCCACGCCGAGCCTGCCGGTGGCCTTCGTTTAGTCGGAGGTGGCCAGAGTTGCTGGGGCCGACGCCGAAGCCGCGCTCCTTCCTCTGGACCATGGGCGAGCACGGGCGAGAGCTTGAAGATGAAGACGACGTTGACCCCGTCCCTGGGCCCTGCCTGTCGGCCTCTCTGCGTTGACTGGGCCAGCCCGGTGACATGGATAAGTGATGGGCACCACCCGTCGGACCCGCACGTGCCTGGTCCCGCCCTGGTGACGTGGATGAGTGGACACGCCTTTTGCCGTGTACGCTTTCATCCACCGAAAGCGTATTT
This sequence comes from Triticum aestivum, assembly GCF_018294505.1. Taxonomy (NCBI): domain Eukaryota; kingdom Viridiplantae; phylum Streptophyta; class Magnoliopsida; order Poales; family Poaceae; genus Triticum; species Triticum aestivum. The sequence goes on along the minus strand of NC_057807.1, from coordinate 196,596,154 downwards.
CCCCAAGTGCACATTCTATTTTTCTGTTAAGGGCCTGTTTTTGATGATTTTTATTACAAAGAGGTCCCTGGCGGAAAAATAGCTATAACTTTTTAACCATAGCTCCAAATCAGGTGATTCCAAAGCCCACTTCTTCATTTCGTCGAGCCCGTTATGATGGGTCCATTTTCACCAAGTTTTTACATTCTGAAAATGACCATTATGCCCTTGCCCTTATTCAGTCCCCTCCGAGAGAGAAAGATTTCCGGCGATTCTTTCCACGGGCTCCTCGCACTTTCTCTAGGTAATTTCTTCCACCCCAGGCAAGCCACACCCTACATTTGCATCTCTGTAATGCAGTGACATGGTTTAATCTATTTGAACTTGTTTAAAATATTGCTTTAGCTACATGACTCGGTGCATGGCATTTTCCCGGAGTACTATTTTGATCTTGCTGTTGGCATGCTATTGTTTGGATTACTTGGAGTTATGTTTGCAGTTGATGAGTGATCATGTTGCCATTTGAGTATTAGTGGTTGATATAATGATTGTTTTCATGATGAAATCTGTTATTATATTTTGAAGAATTACTTTGGATGTCATGCTGCCTTTGGATTATTAGTGGTTAGTATGATTATTTTCATGATGCTAGTCGATGTTCTGTTGCTTGGAGTATTAATTTCGGAGATGATGTTTATGTGTGGATCTTAGCTGGATAGCTTTGTTCTAGTTATTGGAGTAGTAGTGTTTTTGTTTTCAGATTCATCATGATAGAAATATTACGTTATCTCTGGAGTATTTTGATATGAGGATATTATGCTCAGATTTTTTGTTCGATATTGCTATGACTTGGATTATAGTTTGATAGTTGATATCGGAGTATCAGTTATCACAATTCTATTTTTGGGGATAAATTCCATCGTTAAGTTGGTCAGGTGCCACCGAACCGGGCTTTCTCCAGTGCAACCACATTTGCCTTTATGGGAAGGCCCTAATGCGATGCTATTGCCGTGTCTCCCGTCGGTGCCTCCAATGAGGGAAGGTTATGGGCGCGCGCTAACCTAATCAGGTAGGCGGACATAAGCCTTGTGTGCCCGTTGTTGTTGTTATGTGCACATGTCCCCGTTTGGGATGGTTTATTGTTTTGGCCACGACGGTGGCCGTTGGTGTCTTTGGTAGACACGGGGCCACCCAGGACTAGCCCAGTGGGGAGTGAGTCGGAGTGGCCAGGAGAGTGTCATGGCAGTAGATCGGTTTTGTTGGAACACCGTTGGTCCACCTGAATGGGAGTGCGAGGCCATGGGTTCCGTGGTGTGGGTAAAGTGCGCTACCTCTGCAAAGTGTGTTTGTTTAAACTATCAATAGCCGCGTCCTCAGTCATGGGCATGGGTTCGTACTAGGTCACACCGTTCGATCAACACTCACATGACGGAATGACTTATAGGTGATTTATATGTTGATATTTTGAGCAGTATAGATTGGCAGGATGTTGATGATGATGTTGGAGACCAAGTGTTGGTCATGGTAAGACCAAGTGTTGGTCATGGTAGTGATCGCCTGAAAGATCACCGTTTGATACCAAGTGTTGGTCATGGTTGTGATCGCCGGAAAGATCACCGTTTGGTTACAAGGTAACCCGATCCAAGACCATGAGGTTGGTCCATTTGTGATCCGTGAATGATCACCGTTTGGTTTTGATCACGAGGTGATCGAGATGGTATATTGCTTGGCCAGTTAGCCAAGAGATATATGGTTATGGAGATCTGAGATGGTGATTTATCAGTATTGTAGTAGTTTCATATCATGCTTAGTAGTTGTTGTTGTATCATGGTAGCTGTTAATTTAATTAACCTGCTTAATGCTATGTTGTTGTCTTGCCTTGATGTTTTTGGTTGTTGTGAGCTTGCAAGTACATTCAATGTACTGACCTGGCGTGTCATGCCAGATTGCAGGTGATGCCGTGATTTCTTGATTGCTTGTCGTGGTTTCCATACGTGCGAGCTAGATCGTGTCCCAGCCAAAGTCCCGCGGAGTGGAGTTCACCACCTTCGTTGTTGTTCTGCTGCTAGAAGATTTCCGCTACTTCGAGTTGTTCTGCTACTAGCATAGAGCAAGTGTAGTATCTCAGGCGTAGTGTCGCCGTGCTGATGTGATTCTTTGTAACATCAGACCCGTGTATTATTATTCTTGTAATAAGAGCTGATTTGTTCTATGTCAAGCAGTGCCGTATTCCAGAGACTTCTCCTCGATCTCTGGGCTGGAATACGGGGTGTTCTGGTTTCTCTGAGCCGGGGTGCCACACTCACATGATGGAGTTGGCTTACAACCGAGATATGGAGTTGGTCACTATTTGCTGGCCTGTCCTGGTACCACTCACTAGTCCCGGACTGCAATATGACTATCATGTGCAGCAGCGACCACCAGTGCAGAAGCCTAAGCCAAGACTGCCAAGACTTCCAGGTCCTGTTACATCTCCTGGATCCTTCAGTGTCAATAGCTTCAGAGCGCACAACACCTTATTTGACAGTGATAAGAATCCCTACTCAAAGCCAAGAATCTCCTCAGATCGCTTTTGGAGCCACCAACAGCACAGCTACTACTCTTGTGTTCTCTACAACCAAGAGCGAATCTTCCCTCACATGCGCCTTGATTGTGAAGCTATGTCTAGGCTCCCTTGTCTTGAGGAAGCTATGGATTTCTTTCGTGATACTGGCCTTCTGGAATTTGTCACAGCCAAAGAGCACTGGAATGAAGAGCTTTTGCCGCAGTTCTATGCTACTCTTCACATTCGTGGATACAACAGGGATCCAAAGACATGAACCCTTGAGTGGATGGCAGGTGATGTGCACCATGAAGCCAAAGCTCAGGACATCATTGAGCTCACCTCCCTGCCCACTCCAGGTGAATTGTACGAACCTGGTTGTCAGCGCCACACAGAAGGACTGCAGAGCCATTTTCAGCGGCCTGAACCCAATATGAGTCAGATGCTCAGCATGATGAAGACATTGCCTCGTGATGCAGAATATCCAAAGGAATTATTTGTCCAAGACCTCTAGTACTTGCCCCACATAGTTTATCATATCCTAAGGCGTACTCTCTGGCCAATCAAGGGACATTCTTCTGAAGCCAAACTTGAAGGCGCCATGAAGACTTTGGTTTTCTATATTGTCAATGGCATCAAGATAGACTCCCAGGATTTCTTCATCAGACAGCTTGCTGCATCTGGGATTGATCTTTTTGGCTTGAAGTTTTACGCTCCATTGGTGATGCGCCTAATCAAGCTTCATTCAACTATCAACTATCAGCCTTCTGCACGTAACCATCTGGTTTTCCTGACTGAGGTTGATCTATCTGTTGAAGCCATCTACCCTGAGCCTGCCAAGGAGCCAATATATCTTCACAATGCTGATCATCAAAGCTTCATGCAGCCAACTAAAGGAGTCCATGTTCCGAATGTTGTTGTTCCAGCTTATCCGCTTGCTGGAAATATGCGTCTGCCTCACTGTGCTAATACCGAAGCCACTGCCAGTACAGTTGCACAAAGGCCTCGGAAGCATTCTCGTGTCCTCAATGATCGAGAACTACTTGTGGCCTTACATCATAAGCAGGACAAGCACCATGACTGGCCGAAGCGTCCAATGCATATTCTCTTAGTGGATGTCAATCACATTCGCAATCAGGCTACCAAAAACTCTTTTGTTTCCCATGAGAATGCAAGGCGGTCCTGGAAGATCCTCACTCTTCTATGTTCTTAAGATGATCTTCAAGCAGATGGCTTCACCAAAAGCTTCAAATTTGACTCCAGGCATCCACCTAATGCAAGCTGGCGCCGTACTCCCTCTCTTGAAGACTCTGAGTATTCATCTTCGGCTGCAATTGTTGTTTTCAATGTCATCGATGACGAAGACGACGCCACTTCACCAACCATGTCTGCATTGTATATCGACTCTGCACTAGGCCCCTCTGCACCACACTCCAGCAACGACCCTGCTCCACCGTCTGCTCCTTCTGGGAACGAATAGATGCTCTATGTCTTTAAACCTTTTTGGTCAGTACTGACAAAAGGGGGAGAAGCATATGAGTTGATAGTCTTCAAGCAGGTCCTTATGGGTGCCTGCATTACTTTTTGCCAAGTCTTAAAACTCTCGTCGTTTGATACATTTGATTCTCTGAGTTGTAACACTTAAACTTGATGGTCGTCTGCTACTACTTTATCTGCTATTCTGTTATGCGATGATAAATCCCACATGAAGTCATTTTGTAGACGTCCATTTTCCATTATGCATATCATTATCTTCTTTACTTTCTTATATGCATAATGCATTTGTCTTCACACTTTGATGATGGCCTCCACAAAGCAAAACCCGCCATGTGCATTTGCATTCAAACACAAGTCATCTATATGCACATCTTCAGGGGGAGCCTCATCTTGTGCCACATCGCGTGCATGCCGCACTCCGACTGTATCTTACGATGCGTCCACGTGCCCCTTTTGAATGCCCTGGAATTGCGCTGGAAGAAATGCTTCCTTAGGCCACTTTGTGTGATAACTGCAGTATTGTCGAATATAGGTTTTAGTGTACGTAGTTGGCATTTTCATAACATTTTTCGCATGTTGCAGTCACTTGTTTCACTTTCTATTAACTGTCAAATTGTAATTGCTTCACCAGGTCTGCGTCTAAAAAGAAAAATAGAGCTATAAACAAAGGAATATGTTTGTGCAAGTAGACGACCGATCGATGTCTTACCTAGAAGTTTCTTAGGTTGGGTATAGCATATGCCGTGATCGCTGTCGATGGTTGGTATGAACAAATCAATGAGAGGGTGAGATCTTGCGCTGTCAACACTCACTTTGGCCTCAAGGTGCTCGATTAGCTCCTGATCCGTGGGATCAAACTTGACACTAGCCGGCAGCACCGGCCAATCCTTCTTCGACTTGCATCGGTAATTCCAGTTATATGGTACTCAATGTATGATCAATCGACTGTTTTAAGTGAATGATGAAAGATTTCAACAGATAAGTGGTACTCCAAATCTGAAGTCCAGAATACCGGAACACGCCTCCGGGATTCTTGTGTCACCTCATGCGCAGCATGTTGTCACGTCAATTCAATGTGTGGACACGATGAATATTTTTTTGAAACTGGACAGGATGAATAATTTGACCGACATATACTAGTACTGCTACTGTACTACTTACTAGTCATATTTAGTGTCACAATTTATACATAGGTTTAACTAAAATGTATGCACTTGAAGCCTAATTGATATATATATATATATATGTGTGTGTGTGTGTGTGTGTGTGTGTGTGTGTTTGTGTGTGTGTGTGTGTGTGTGGCTTTTATACAGCATCTCCATCATCATTATCAGCACATCCTACGCAGGTGAGTTAGGATGCACTTGATCCCAGGAAGGTATCTATCCTTCAAACCAGAGGAGTGCTTCAAACTAACAACAGTACATAAGATCCAACAAAAGAGGGTCGTGCTACAGCAGCAGAATACATGGTTCAGTCTAGATATCAGCACGAATCAAGTTGTGCATATTTGCTGTTGGCATGAACCACATCACCGCATGTCGGGTTTGCAAAAGCCATCCATCGCATGGAAGCTTGATGCCTTTCACACACTGAAGAGTATCTGGCAACAAGCTGTGTCGACAAATCTCTGGATATGGTGATTCATGAAACCTATGGTATGATGTGTAAACACAGTCCCGCCCTCGCGAATTTAAGTTGCATAGCACGGTAATCATCGCCGGTGATATGATCGATGATTGGTTGGATGATCGGCTAATTGAGCTCGAGGAACAAGGAGTGGTTGCCGAGGCTATAAACCCGCCTCCAGTTGAATACGCCTGGCCCAACGGAGCTGGTATCTTTCTCGAACACGAAGCAGCCATAGCCATCAATGTCATGAACGCCCCATGCACTGTATTGCATCCGGTTTGATGTAATGGTTTGGTCAATTTGGTACGTGCGAATGAGCATCAAATGACTGCCGTCAGCTGAACGAGCGATAAACCACCACCTATTGGCTGGTATGATTCTAGGTCCTAGAATCATGAAGGCCAGCGCATTTGCGTCTGCTGCAACAATTCAAATTGGAGACCAAAAGGACAAAAATAAACAATCATGTTCACAGTATGTGTGGAATTACGATTATTATAACAGTGACACATATCATAGACAGAGAATTGCAATGCCGTGGTCATAATTATACCCCAAGTTAAAAAATAAGCCAATGGCTTTCATATTCTAGCAATATGTCATGGTTCAAACATCATGTAACAATGAGAGGAAAACAGCTATGATAGAGCCTACTCATATTCTACCATAGCACTTACTACTACTGTTCTCATATCAACTCCAACCAATAACATGCGTTGTTATAAAAATCTTGGAAGAAAGAGTAACATATAGCAATCATGATGTTATGCTCATAATATGTATTCTAACAATCATTAGATGCCAATTGTTCTCATATAAACTATAACAATAACATGTGTGGTCATAAAAATCTAGGAAATGAGAGGAACATATACTCCCTCCGTCCCAAAATAACTATCTTAAGCTTAGTACAACTTTGTACTAGAGCTAGTACAAATTTGAGACACTGGGACGGAGGGAGTAGCAATGATGTGGTTATAGACATACTATCTATTCTAAATTTGTAACAATGAACATGCAGTCGTATTCATAAGGTAAAGATGAGATGAGATAGAACAATTACACGATGATAGATTCCACCAGTATAGGCAGCCAATATGTGCGTCGACCGCGTAAACAATGCCATCGTGCACTATAGCATTAGACAGAAATGTTGCCTCAACAGGATTGATGATGAGCCATAACCATGTATGGCGACCAGATTCCAGATAGGCTAATCCCATGTCGAACAAGGCAATGAGTTTGTAATCCATGTAGTCTTCTGATGGTGTGGGAACTTCGCAGATTACAACTTTCAGCAAACAGAGGTCGAGCCAAAAGCTTGACGCGTCTCGTGCGTAGTAGGCAGGAGTGTCCGGAGGGCCGCGAGGCTCGATGGCTGCGGTATCCAATGATGGAAGGGTGATCTCTCGCTAGGTGTAGATATCCACGAGACGCCACGGTCTTCCGGATTGGTGGATGAGGACGATCCAGTTGGCCTTCATGCCTGCCCAGTAGTGGCCGCGCATGAAGGACAGGTGGACGGGTAGTGGTAGCATGTCAAGGGGCACCACGGCAACCTCCGTAGGATCGTCAAGTCGGTGTCCGGGCCACCTGCAAGGATCAGGCATCAGCAAGCAGGGTGTCTTGAAAAGAGCCGGCTGGTTGCAGACGAGTAGACGGTACAAAGACACCGAGCATGCGGCCAGACGGATGGTGCTAAGTAGGTCCATACGATTATAGATCTGCTCGAAGAGAACATCGGGGAGGGAATTCCAATCGCGACTCTGTGTGTTAGTCGGTTCGGCCATTGGGGTTTTCGGTGCCTGCGAGCCAGCAGGGAAGTGGATTCGAGCGAGCGAGCGAAGAAGCTTCTCCTTGTGTGGCCGAGCAGTGAGCGGGGGGATGTGGTACGCGTGAGCTACCAAGGAAGATGACGCGGGCGGGCGAGCAGTGAGCGTGGGTAAATGGTGTGCGGCCAACAATGGGGAAGAGACGAGGAAGAAGAAGAGAGGAGGAAGAAGAGTGGAAGACGGGGAAGAAAGTGCATTAAATCTCAATTCTTGTCGTGGTGGGCGCACGGAAGATGCCAAGGGATGTCTAAAGAGAGGAGGAGGCTCGAGGACGCTGGTGGACTCCAGAGGCAGGGTTGGCATGAGCGGGCGTGGGATGCCAGACATACCCAGGTTCAAGGCTCCCCGGAGAGATAATACCCCTATTCCTGCCGAGTGTAGTTGGATGGTCGCTAGTACAATGTTGCTCCTGGAGCTGTATGGAGGAGGAAGGAAGCTGGCAAAGGCTTGGGCTCCGCCTTCTCTCTGGTGTTGTTGTTTCGGTGGCTAGTCCTATGCTTACTTGCTTTTCTCCTGTCTCTGCTGCTTGCCCGTATGATTGTGGGCTCCCGGGGGGTTTTATAGACCAACCCCCCGGGGGTACAATGGTAATGCTACAAGTCGGTGGGTCCGTATTGTCGGTGTCCGGGGACCCGGGCTAGGTCTCGCTAAGGGCTAGTGGTTCACCGGGTTCCCGTAGGTGCGGGCCCCACGTGCCTAGGGGGACTGTGCGCCGTCTTGTCGATCATCAGGGCGTGGCCGAGTAGAGTCACGTACAGTGCTCTCCATCAGGCCGCCGCTTGCTGTCGTCAGCGGTGAGGGCGGGGGCACTGTAGCCATGCCGGCCCTGGTCAGCGGGTAGGTGAGGGGCACTGTTGCCACGACCCGGCTGACCAGTGGCATGGGCGGGGCACTGCTGCCTCGGTCATTGTTGATTGAAGGCTTGTCCCCATCGTACGGCCTGGATGGGACATGAGCTGACCCACGGCTGGATTGCGTAGCACGCCACGGGTGGCGCTGGCTTGTCGAGGAAACTTTGGTCGTGCCGAGTTCGGCTGTCTTGCGCTAGTCGTTGGGGCCGACTCAACGTGTCTTGCTGGGTCGGCGAGTCCGGCCGGGTTGCGGGGCTTGGCCGGGTCGAGCGACCCGGCCAAGCACGTGCCGGGTTCGAGGGGCGGTGCCAGCCCCATTGGTTTTGAAGGGGATCCGGGTTCCGTTGCCTACCCGGGGTCCATCCCCCCGACAGTAGTCCCCGAAGCTATGAAGGTCCGCCGTCTTCGGATGAGTGGGCCTTACCAGTTTCCCCCATAAGCGAGGCGGATTCTGCGAGTGCCGAGTCCGGCAACACCCACTATGTGCCGGTTTTCTCGGAACCCGGATCGCGGCACTCTAGCCATGGCGAGAACCGAGGAGTCTGTCGAATCTTGGGGCAATCCCTCAGCCTTCATGTGGGTGCAACGTGGTGCATGGAAGTCGGAGCGGCCTGACAAGCCACACACGTGACAGGACTGGGTGACGGGCTGGGGCCCACTACCGCGTGCCCTCGGTTCATGCACGCGGATTTATTGCGGCGTCCGGGAGCCGGTTGCACTTCCCCGGGTAGTTACTGCGCGTGTACATGCGCACTTGTTGCGGGGTAGTGGAATGGGCGCGTGCAGACGATCCCACTTCCCCACTTTCCCATGTTCAAACCAAGGGTTATAAATTAGGGGGCAGGGGGCGGCAGACATTATTCTCGCTTGCGCCCTCCTGTCCCTTTGTTCTCGCTCCACTCTTTGCAACTGACGCACTACGGCACCCGCTGCTCCGAGCAGAATTCCTTCGCCGTCCATCCTCTTTCTCCTTCCTTTGATCATGGCGCTGCCATCAGGCTCCTGGATGGGTTCGAATGTCACCACCGAGGACATCACCCAACTCCGGGCAACGCGGAGCCTGCCGCGGGAAACGGATGTCGGCGTCCGTCTGCCACGCTGCTAGCTGAGGCCTCGGCCCGAGGGGCAGGAGCGCGTGGTCTTCCTCATGCACTTCGAGTGCGAGTTCAGGCTGCTGGCGAGCACCTTCTTCAGCGTGTTCCTGGAGTTCTTCGGGCTCCAGCTGCATCATCTTGGCGCCGGCGCCATCGTCCAACTCTCCGGCTTCGTCACCCTCTGCGAGGGGTACCTGGGGGTTGAGCCCTCGGTCGACCTTTGGGCGCGCTTCTTCTCCTTGAAGCAACAGGGCCCGTCGGCCGGGGAGTTCGCCGACTACGGCGCCGCCGTCATCTTGAAGCGGTCGGGGGCGGATTTCCCCAAGATCCTGCTGGATGATTCTGCCAAGAAGTGGCAGAACTCCTTCTTCTACGTCCACAACCTTGGTGCGGATCGCATCAACCTTCCGGCCATCGCCATCGCGCCGCCGCAGGCGAAGACGAACTGGGCTACTCGCCCAGGCACCCGTCGCAGGAGATCGTCAATCTCTACGAGCGGGTGATGGTGATGAGGACGCAGGAGGGGCTCACCGCCACCGACCTCCTCGCCGCATTCATCATGCGCCAGTGATAGAGGCAAAGGTGTCCCGTCTTTCGATGAGATGATGGATATCGCTTTGGTGGCAGTCGACTTTGACGATCCGACTACGAACGTGCGAGGACGTCGCGCCTTAGCAATCGCTAAACCAACTCCGAGAGGTTATTGACCACACCGGAGCACGATCAACCTGACCACGAGGGTCTGTTTCCTGCGAGCAAACAAAGAACAAGCAAGAAACTGAGATTGCAATTCTGGATATTGCGAATATAAGATGAAAGCTTTATTGATCAAGGTGGGGTTCTGTAACGCCTTTGTCTGGTCGTTGAACACAAACGAAGTACACGAAGTTGCAGCTATGGCGAACTTTTAATCTAAACAAAACCCAAAATCTAAACGGTGCCCTAAGGGCTGTATATATGGAGGAAGAGAGGGGAATTTCGTGGCCCTTGGTGGAGGGGTCCGAAATCAACCCTATCTCTTGTTTCCCCACACATACGGACTCTAAAAATAGCCTATACTTATGTATTTCGAAATTACATGGGCCTGGCCCAATAAAAAGGTGACGCAGCACCTATAAGAGCCTCGGGACGAAATTTATGAAGTGGCATCTTGTATATTTCGTCCAAGGCTTCATGCACCCATTATGGTGGCTTGAAAGTCCTGAAATCATCACTTGTAACTCCGTTCTTGTTCCCCTTGTGCATGGCATCATCTCCATGCTTGTTCTTGCTCCAATGTTCATCCTTCTCCAAGCTAGGCCCTTCATTTGTAAGCAAAACAAATGTATCCAATTTAGGCAGCATCATATTCTCATGAACATTAGAATCATTACCAAGAAACGAAAGTACCTGATAATTTAATTGGCGTGCGCGAGCTCTAGTAATTGATCCCGTATATGTAGCAGTAGGGGCTGTGGGTGTAACAATGGTATTGATGTCCTCATCATCCTCCCCTTCTTGAAATGAAGTCGTCCTCGACGGAAGCTCATCTTCCTCACCCAAATAAGGCTTCAAATCTGCAATGTTAAAAGTGGGACTAACCCCAAAATTTGCAGGCAGCTCAAGTTTATATGCATTATCATTTGTTTTCTCTAACACCTTAAAGGGACCATCAGCACGTGGCATTAACTTTGATTTGCGCAAATCCGGAAATCTATCCTTACGCAAATGTAACCAAACAAGATCTCCAGGTGCAAACACAACATGTTTTCTACCCTTATCTCCAGCAAGTTTATATTTAGCATTCATACGCTCAATGTTTTCCTTAGTTAACTCATGCATTTTTAAAATCAATTCAGCACGTTGTTTAGCATGAAAATTAACCTTCTCCGAAGATGGAAGAGGCAACAAATCAATAGGTGCATGAGGTAGGAAACCATACACAACTTCAAAAGGGCACATCTTAGTAATAGAATGCAATGAACGATTATAAGCAAATTCAATATGAGGCAAGGATTCCTCCCACATTTTCTTATTATTCTTCAAAACAGCCCTAAGCATAGTAGACAACGTTCTATTGACTACTTCAGTTTGTCCATCAGTTTGGGGGTGACAAGTAGTACTAAAAAGCAGTTTAGTCCCCAACTTAGCCCATAAACATCTCCAAAAGTGGCTAAGAAATTTAGTATCACGATCTGAAACAATAGTATTTGGCACACCATGCAAGCGAATAATTTCACGAAAGAACAAATCAGCAACATTAACAGCATCATCGCTTTTATGACATGGTATAAAGTGTGCCATTTTCGAGAATCTATCCACGACAACAAATATGCTATCCCTCCCCTTCTTTGTTCGAGGTAAACCTAAAACAAAGTGATAGAGGCAAAGGTGTCCCGTCTTTCGATGAGATGATGGATATCGCTTTGGTGGAAGTCGACTTTGACGATCCGACTACGAACGTGCGAGGACGTCGCGCCTTAGCAATCGCTAAACCAACTCCGAGAGGTTATTGACCACGCCGGAGCACGATCAACCTGACCACGAGGGTCTGTTTCCTGCGAGCAAACGAAGAACAAGCAAGAAACTAAGATTGCAATATGGATATTGCGAATATAAGATGAAAGCTTTATTGATCAAGGTGGGGTTCTGTGACGCCTTTGTCTGGTCGTTGAACACAAACGAAGTATGCGAAGTTGCAGCTATGGCGAACTTTTAATCTAAACAAAACCCAAAGTCTAAACGATGCCCTAAGGGCTGTATATATGGAGGAAGAGGGGGGAATTTCGTGGCCCTTGGTGGAGGGGTCCGAAATCAACACTATCTCTTGTTTCCCCACACATACGGACTCTAAAAATAGCCTATACTTATGTATTTCGAAATTACATGGGCCTGGCCCAATAATAAGGTGACGCAGCACCTAAAATAGCCTCGGGACGAAATTTATGAAGTGGCATCTTGTATATTTCGTCCAAGGCTTCATGCACCCATTATGGTGGCTTCAAAGTCCTGAAATCATCACTTGTAACTCCGTTACTGTTCCCCTTGCGCATGCCATCATCTCCATGCTTGTTCTTGCTCCAATGTTCATCCTTCTCCAAGCTAGGCCCTTCATTTGTAAGCAAAACAAATGTATCCAATTTAGGCAGCATCATATTCTCATGAACATTAGAATCATTACCAAGAAACGAAAGTACCTGGTAATTTAGTTGGCGTGCACGAGCTCTAGTAATTGGTCCAGTATGTATAGCAGCAGGGGCTGTGGGTGTAACAATTGTATTGATGTCCTCATCATCCTCCCCTTCTTGAAATGAAGTCGTCCTCGACGGAAGTTCATCTTCGTCACCCAAATAAGGCTTCAAATCTGCAATGTTAAAAGTGGGACTAACCCCAAAATCCGAAGATGGAAGAGGCAACAAATCAATAGGTGCACGAGGTAGGAAACCATACACAACTTCAAAAGGGCACATCTTAGTAGTAGAATGCAATGAACGATTATAAGCAAATTCAATATGAGGCAAGCATTCCTCCCACATTTTCTTATTATTCTTCAAAACAGCCCTAAGCATAGTAGACAACGTTCTATTGACTACTTCAGTTTGTCCATCAGTTTGGGGGTGACAAGTAGTACTAAAAAGCAGTTTAGTCCCCAACTTAGCCCATAAACATCTCCAAAAATGGCTAAGAAATTTAGTATCACGATCTGAAACAATAGTATTCGGCACACCATGCAAGCGAATAATTTCACGAAAGAACAAATCAGCAACATTAACAGCATCATCGCTTTTATGACATGGTATAAAGTGTGCCATTTTCGAGAATCTATCCACGACAACAAATATGCTATCCCTCCCCTTCTTTGTTCGAGGTAAACCTAAAACAAAGTCCATAGATATATCCTCCCAAGGAACACTAGGTACAGGTAACGGCATATATAAACCATGAGGATTGAGTCGTGACTTAGCTTTTTGACATGTAGTGCAGCGAGCAATAAAACGCTCAACATCCCGTCTCATCTTTGGCCAAAAGAAATGTGTAGCAAGTACGTCCTCCGTCTTCTTCATGCCAAAGTGTCCCATTAATCCTCCTCCATGCGCCTCCTGCAACAACAAAAGACGAACGGAGCTAGCTAGAATGCATAGCTTGTTAGCACGAAACACAAATCCATCGTTAACGACGAACTTGTTCCACATTCTTCCTTCTTTACAATTCTGCATTACATCTTTAAAATCAGCATCATGCACATATTGATCTTTGATGGTCTCCAAACCAAATATTTTGAAGTCAAGTTGTGAAAGCATAGTATAGCGGCGAGACAATACATCAGCAATAACATTTTCTTTTCCCTTCTTGTGTTTAATGACATAAGGAAAAGTCTCAATGAATTCAACCCATTTAGCATGTCTACGATTTAGTTTAGCTTGACTTTTAATATGTTTCAAAGATTCATGATCAGAATGTATAACAAATTCTTTAGGCCATAAATAATGTTGCCATGTTTCTAAAGTCCGAACAAGAGCATATAATTCTTTATCATAAGTAGAATAATTCAGACTAGGCCCACTCAATTTTTCAGAAAAGTATGCAACAGGTTTGCCATCTTGTAATAACACACCGCCTAATCCAATTCCACTAGCATCACATTCAAGCTCAAAAGTCTTATTAAAATCAGGAAGTTGGAGTAAAGGAGCATGTGTCAACTTATCTTTCAATACCGAGAAGGCTTCTTCCTGTGCGGTACCCCAAAGAAAAGGCACATCTTTCTTTGTAAGCTCATTGAGAGGTGCAGCAATGGTGCTAAAATCTCTCACAAAACGCCTATAGAATCCAGCAAGGCCAAGAAAACTCCTCACTTGTGTGACCGTTTTGGGTTGCGGCCAACTCTCAATAGCTTCAATCTTGGCTTTATCAACTTCAATTCCCTGTGGAGTAACAACATAGCCAAGAAAAGATACTCGGTCGGTGCAAAAGGTGCACTTCCCAAGGTTACCAAACAAACGTGCATCACGTAGAGCAATAAAAACAGCACGTAAATGTTCCAAATGTTCTTCCAAAGATCTGCTATAAATCAATATGTCATCAAAGTAAACTACCACAAATCGTCCAATGAAAGCACGTAAAACTTCGTTCATTAATCTCATGAAAGTACTAGGTGCATTAGTCAACCCAAAAGGCATGACTTACCACTCATATAATCCAAACTTAGTTTTGAATGCTGTTTTCCATTCATCTCCCAATTTCATACGAATTTGATGGTATCCACTACGCTAATCAACTTTGGAGAATATTGTAGAGCCACTCAATTCATCAAGCGTATCATCTAGCCTAGGAATAGGATGACGATAACGAATAGTAATATTATTAATGCCTCTACAATCAACACACATACGTGATGTACCATCCTTTTTCGGCACTAGAATAATAGGAACAGCACAAGGACTAAGGGATTCGCGTATATAAACTTTGTCGAGAAGCTCTTGTACTTGACGCATAATCTCCTTCGTCTCCTCTGGATTGGTACGGTATGGTGCACGGTTTGGCAGTGACGCACCGGGAATTAAGTCAATCTGATGCTCAATCCCTCGAATAGGCGGTAATCCCGGTGGCACGTCTTGTGGAAAAACGTCAGCGAACTCCTGCAAAATGTTAGTGACAGCAGGAGGCAAAGAGGAAGGCACGTCCTCGAATGAAAATAATGCCTCTTTGCACACAAAAGCATAGCAAACAGATTTGCTGAAATCTAGCTCATCAATATCAGATTCGGTGGCAAATAAACATGCACTTTTCAATTTAATTTCAGAAGCAACACCAGATGGTTTATTATTAGGCTTCATTTGTTGCTCAAATTCTTTTGCCACAATCTGATTTTCACTCTTATTCTTCTCCTATTTTGCTTTATTAGCTCTATTAATATCATCTTTCAAAATGGAATCAGGAGTCATAGGAAGCAAAGTAATATTTTTATCCTTATGAACAAGAGTATAGTGATTGTTTCTACCATGGTGTACAGAATTTTTATCAAATTGCCATGGTCTACCAAGTAATAAGGAACATGCTTGCATAGGTAGCACATCACAATCAACATAATCAGCATATGTAGAGATACTAAAATGCACACGAACAGTACGTGTTACCTTAACCTTGCCGCTGTTGTTGAACCATTGGATGTAGTAAGGATGTGGATGTGGTCTTGTGGTGAGAGAAAGCTTCTCCACCATCTCCATGCTAGCAAAGTTGTTGCAGCTCCCTCCGTCTATTATGACGCGCACAGAACGTTCCTTCACAACTCCCTTGGTATGGAACAAATTGTGCCTCTGATTTTGCTCAGCTTGTGTGACCTGCACACTCAAAACACGTTGAGCAACTAAAGATTCATACCTGTCAGCGTCTTCAGGAGCCATGTATTGCTTCTCATGATCAGAATCATCTCCACCATGTTCTTCACGTGTAATAAGAGCCAAAGTCTCCTCATCATAGTCACTAGCGGACTCATATCCACCATCCGCGGTAGCAATCATCACACGCGGAGATTTGCATTCTCTCGCATAATGACCTCCTCCCTTACAACGACGACAAATAATATCACTTGTGTGCCCTGTTGATGCCATGGAAGAAGAAGAACGCTGTGCAGGCCCTGCAGGTGCGCTCTTGGCAGATAATGGTGGTTGTGCCTGTTTTCTTGTATCACGGCTGGAGGTGGCACCGGATGGAGGTGCTGGTGTAGTTGAAGTAGAAGATGCACGTGGTGTCCATGATGAAGGTCGGCCTGCAGAAAAGTTAGTTCGCCCCAATGCTTGTCGATCCTGCACTTCACGTTCAGCTTTACAAGCAAGATGGAATAAACGAGTAATATTAGTATACTCCTTATAGTCTAGAATGGTCTGAATCTCTCTATTTAATCCACCCAGAAAACGTGCAAGCATAGTTCATTCTCCTCAACAATACCACATCTAATCATGCCAGTTTGTAATTCCTGATAATATTCTTCTACAAAAATTTTCTCTTGTCTTAAACGCTGTAATTTTTGAAGCAATTCACGTTGATAATATGGTGGAACCCAACGAGTACGCATAGCAGTTTTCAAAGCAGCCCAAGTAGTTGGAATAGGATATAATCTACAATGTTCAGACCACCATACACATGCAAAACTAGTGAAAGCACAAACAGCAGCAACAACTCATCTCTCCTCAGGATATTGTAAACATGTAAATCGTTGTTCAGTTTCTAACTCCCAAGTAAGATATATATCAGGAACATATCTACCCTCAAATGGTGGAATATTCAATTTCAGTTTAGGAATATGGACATCATCTTGTACCTAAGGTGGTGGTGCAGGCCTACCATTACGAATATATACCTGAGGTCGACCTGCTGGTGGTGGTACAGGTGGCTGCACGTAGTGCTGATTTTGATCAACCTCATCCTCATAATCTCCCACATAATCATCCTCCTCCGCATCAGCAGCAGGAGCCACAGAAGTATCAACAGCAGCACCAACAGTTTGGCCAAACGCAAGAGGAACACGGCTTGCTCGGCGGAGGTCTATTTCGCGACGTGGAGGTAGTCGTTGTTGTTGTTGTTGGAGAGGTGCGTTAGGTGCAGCGGGTGGTGGTGGTGGAAGACGCGCGAGCAATTCATTAAACTTGTTATCGAGCTTTGTTTTGAACGTCTTCTCAAGGCCAGTGATCTTCTCCATGGCCTCTTCAAAATTGTTCAGCACATCTTGCACCTGTTCAGTCATCATTTGCTGAAACTTATCATGAAGCTCCTTGTTCGATAAATTCTCCCAGTCAATCTCGTCGGCTTGTGATCCTGGCATGGTTAGCAGCAATAGAAACACACAAGAATATGATCCTATAGACTACGAACAAGTGGTGGTGGTGGGTCTCACAAATCCGTCAAGCAAAACTCAAATTCTTACCAGTTCTTACCCAGCAACAGGCGGTGATCGGCAACCGTTGTAGTCAAAAATCTCAAAGCTTGGATAGAGCGATTACCAGGGAGAGTCAAACGCACGACGTAGATGTATGTGGAGCTGGGAAGGCTTATAATATGGTAGCAAAAAGGGTCAGCAATAATCAATTCAGAGATGCAAAGTTGAATAAACGCTCAACGACGGTACTGTGCTGGTCCTAGGCTAGACTGTGCTAGAGACGCGAGCCTAGAACACCAACAAAATCACGGCGCGGCACGTAAACAAGGGAGGAGCACACTTTGAATTTTTTTTCTCTTTTTTTGCACTTTTTTTCCTCTGTTTTTTTGCTCCGTAACAAATTTTTTTCGAAAAAGTCTACAAATGGTCTAAAAACTGCCTAGCCAGAATTTTCCAGACTTCGTTTTTTTTGAAATTGGAACTATTTTTCTTCTGCGGATGGCTCGGAAGTTGGGGAGTCCTTCTCTATCACGACTCGGAGTATCGCATGATCTGGAAATCGAGAACAATGCAACAATTACTGGACTCGGACTAGGACTGGTGGCGGAGATGAATCTGATGGAACTCGGACTGGTGGCGGAGATGAATCTGGTGGAACACGGGCAGGTGGCGGATATATGTTGCAGGTGAACTCGGATTGGCGTGATGGCGGCGGATATGTGGTGGCGTATATGGATTCGGATTGGCGGTGAATATGTGGTGGTGGTATATGGCAACAGCGACGATGATGATGCAGTGGTGATATATGGCAGCGGCGACGTGACAACCTGTGAACAGAACTCGAAACTCTAAAAGACTAGACGCTAAGACCAGCAACTGGACACGACGATGCAACCGCAAATTCAACAAAGCAAATACAGAAAAGATTATGCAAGGCTCAGATTGGTTCGGATGGGATGAACTAACCCTAATTTTTTTTGGCTTTTTCGTGGACTATAGGTATGAAGAACAGACTCGATCTAAACTACGAAAAACTGTAAAATCTCACCGAGCAACCTGGAAATCTGATACCACTTGATAGAGGCAAAGGTGTCCCGTCTTTCAATGAGATGATGGATATCGCTTTGGTGGCAGTCGACTTTGACGATCCGACTACGAACGTGCGAGGACGTCGCGCCTTAGCAATAGCTAAACCAACTCCGAGAGGTTATTGACCACGCCGGAGCACGATCAACCTGACCACGAGGGTCTGTTTCCTGCGAGCAAACGAAGAACAAGCAAGAAACTGAGATTGCAATTCTGGATATTGCGAATATAAGATGAAAGATTTATTGATCAAGGTGGGGTTCTGTAACGCCTTTGTCTGTCGTTGAACACAAACGAAGCACGCGAAGTTGCAGCTATGGCGAACTTTTAATCTAAACAAAACCCAAAATCTAAACGGTGCCCTAAGGGCTGTATATATGGAGGAAGAGAGGGGAATTTCGTGGCCCTTGGTGGAGAGGTCCGAAATCAACCCTATCTCTTGTTTCCCCACACATACGGACTCTAAAAATAGCCTATACTTATGTATTGCGAAATTACATGGGCCTGGCCCAATAAAAAGGTGACGCAACACCTATAATAGCCTCGGGACGAAATTTATGAAGTGGCATCTTGTATATTTCGTCCAAGGCTTCATGCACCCATTATGGTGGCTTCAAAGTCCTGAAATCATCACTTGTAACTCCGTTCTTGTTCCCCTTGAGCATGGCATCATATCCATGCTTGTTCTTGCTCCAATGTTCATCCTTCTCTAAGCTAGGCCCTTCATTTGTAAGCAAAACAAATGTATCCAATTTAGGCAGCATCATATTCTCATGAACATTAGAATCATTACCAAGAAACGAAAGTACCTGATAATTTAATTGGCGTGCGCGAGCTCTAGTAATTGGTCTCGTATATGTAGCAGTAGGGGCTGTGGGTGTAACAATGGTATTGATGTCCTCATCATCCGGGTCCTTCCGCTTCAGGGGTGCTCCTGCCTCATCGGCGAAATGGTCGGCCTTCAAGACCCCAACCGCATGGGGTCGATGCGGCTGTCCGCGGAGCAGATCGCGTGCGGCGTGAACGACATCTCCAAGGCCAACCTTGGAGAGGAATAGTGGTTCGGCAAGGCGCCGTATAGCAAGTCGAACCCGGCGCCGCAGGTGAGTGTCTGGTCTTCTTACTTTGCTACCGCGCACCTTCTCATCCATCCTGATGCGACACGGGAGGTACTTCTGAACGCGATTCGGCATACTTACGCCCGGGCTCCATCGCAGGTGACGCCGGTGGCGCCAGAGGAGCCCGCGACCCATGGCGGGGAGGAGGAGGCCGAGTCCGACGCCGGCGCTAGACGTCGCGCGGGTAAGTTTCGTATCTTTCTTTATGTGTTTTGAATTGCTGGTCACGGCACGGTGCGGGCGATGCTGACGCCGGTTGTTGGTGTAGCGGCGTTGGGTGGGGGAGGCGGCGACACGGGCGGAGCTGGGTCCTCGGCGCCGCCCGCATGGGAAAGATAGTATCGCGCCGCAACCCCGGGCCCCGAAGCACACGGCGGACCCGGCCGGGGCCGGGAGGCCGGCCAAGAGGAAACGCGACGGCGGGCACGGGAGGCCAACCCCGGTCCTAGTCTTGTTGGGGTAAGCTTCATCTCTCGTTTGCGCCTAGATTTTTGAGCTAGTCTGGTTTCTTTTTTGTTCATTCTGTTTCCTTCTTCACGTCGCCAACCGCGCTGGCGAGGGTGGCGGCAAAAGCCGCGGCCGCCGAAGGGGCCGCGTTCCGCAGGAGCCGGTCTATCCTCGCCGACCAGGCCGAGGTGGAGGGACGGGCCGACTCGGACCCCGGCCTGGACCCGAACAACGCCGAAGCCTTGGCCTGGCGGGACAGGAACTGGGCCGAGGCGAAGCTGGAGGCGGCGTCGGTCCGTTCTTGGACCGATGTGGCGGCGGCATGGGCGCAAGCCGACACGAAGCCGGCTTGGCGTTAGATGTCGGAGGGTACGGTGTTGGCGGCGATGGTCTTTGAGCTATCGTCGGTGAGGGAGCGGGTCATGGAGGCCGAGCTGAGGTGGTGATTCTCGACCGGGAGGTCATGGAGGTGGCGGATGACACCTCGCCGTGGGCCAACGTGGTCGAGCGAGCGGGGCTGGTGGTGGTGGAGGTGGCGTCGTCTTGGAAGAGGCGTTGCAGGCGGCGGTGCTGGAGGCGCCGCCGGTTTTGGAGGAGGTACCGCGGGCGGCAGTGCCGGAGGCCACCCTGGCAGCTGGGCCGGTGGTGGCGCAGCAGGATGTCCCGGCGTCCAGACCAGAGGCGGCGACACAAGGCGTCCCGGCGTCCGGGTCGTCGTCAGCACCAGGAGGGGCGTCAGAGGAGGTGCTGGCCGCGTCGCGAGCGGCCAGCGGGGAGCACGCCTTGGTGCCCCGGCAGGGTGGGCGTCGAGCTACTATGCCGCAGTCGGCGTGCAGCGGGGGCGCCGTTGTCTTTGGGCCTCAGACCCAGGAGGAGGCGGCGCTAGACGCCGTCAGTCACTGCCTGCAAGGCCGGACGGAACGGCTCGAGGCCTTTGCCCAGGCCGAGGTGGAGCGGACGCGCGACCTGGAGTGCGCCGTTCTGGTAAGCCTTCTTTTTCTGGCAATTTCTTCCTTGTGGGGGCGCGCCAGCGCACCCACTGGGTGTAGCCCCCTAGGTTCGGGCCAACTACATAGTAGTTGGGTCGAACCTTTAGAGCTATGCCCTTGTTTTGACTTCTGCTTTCTTCAGCATCTCGACGCCTTCCAGGTTGCCGCCTACAATCGTCTCCTGGGCAAGCATCGGGAGTTCATGGTGCAGCTCTCCGCCAAGGAGGAGGAGCTCCGCGTTGCCGCAGGTATTCTTGTCCTCTTTTCCAGTGGGGGCGCGCTAGCGCACCCACTGGGTGTAACCCCCGAGGTTCAGGCCAACTGTGTAACAGTTGGGCGAAATCTTAAGTCTTGCTTTTTTCTTCTGCTGAGTCCTTTTTTTCACAGCCGAGGTGCTGTCTTGGCGGACTCGTCTGCTCCGGGCCAGTCATCACTACGACCGGCTTGTTTCCGACACCGGCCGTCTTGGCGTCGAGGCGGCGTAGGCGAGGGTGGAGGCGGCCGCGGCCCGGCGGTCTCTCGACGAGGCCAACCGGCTGCATGAGCAGCTCGCGGGTCACAAGAGCCGCCTCGAGGCCGAGGTGGAGCTCCTTAAGGCGGAAGCCACGAAGGTGGAGGAGGCGCAACAGGCCCTGGTGTAGGCGGACCAGCAGCGCGACCTGTTGGCCGACGACAAGGTATGGCTCTAGTCCGAGGTTGATCGCCTGCGGGGGCAGGTCACCACGGCTGAGGGGACCGATCAGGACGAGGCCCGTCGCCGCGAGCTGGCCGAGAAGGCGACCGTAGACAAGGATGCCAAGCTGAAGGCAGCCCTTGACAAGGCGGCTGATCTGGAGAAGGCGCTCGAGGAGCGCGACCGCGCCATCGAACGGGAGCGGCGTGGTACGTTGCTTGAGGCGCAGCACCTGGAAGAGTCCTTTTCCAGTAAGTGCTTTTTCTTGTAGTTTGCCGGGTCGGGATCCATCCTTTCTTCCTTGTTGTTTTTCTTCTAACTTGCTTCTTCCTTTATGGTAGGGGTCTTCCCGGAGACGCGGCGGCTGGTGGAGGAAACCTTCCGCTATTAGCACGACCCAACCGACGTCGTTGGGTCCGGCACGGATCCGCGGGTGGCCTGGACCATCCTAGAGATCATCACCGCCGCTGAGGCCCGCCTGCGGGGCATGGGAACACAGATGGAGCGGTTGTACCAGGACGGAACCGCGATGACGGCGGCCCTATGGCTAGACTTCGTCCAGCCGAGCAACTTCTCGCGCCTGGTGTGTTGGTTGGAGATGGGGCCGGACCGGCATGGCAAGTGGCGCGTCTCTGCCGCTCGTGCCGATGCTGAGATGGTGCTCCAGTTTGCGCTGTCCTGGCATCCGGACCTGCAGCTTGACACATTGATGGGCCAGCGGGCCGGTTTGGAGCAGCTCTTGCAGGAGCAAGCCGGCCGGATAGCCTCCTGGGCCAGCTACATTGCCCAGTTCAACTTCCACGATGAGTTCCATCCGGAGCGGACGGAAGACGGCAGAGTCGTGGATGGCGATGACTACGGCTTGCTCCTCCACGATCCGGAGGGGAACTCGGAGGAGACGGGTGTCTACCGTGATGCGGGTGCCGAGGACAAGGATGCCGAGCTGAAGGCGACCCTTGCCAAGGCGGCTGATCTGGAGAAGGCGCTCTAGGAGCGCGACCGCGCCATCGAACGGGAGCGGCATGGTACGTTGCTTGACGAGCAGCACTTGGAAGAGTCCTTCTCCACTAAGTGCTTTTTCTTGTAGTTTGCCTGGTCGGGATCTGGCCTTTCTTCCTTGTTGCTTTTCATCTAACTTGCTTCTTCCTTTGTGGCAGGGGCCTTCCTGGAGACGTAGCCGCTGGTGGAGGAAGCCGTCCGCTATCAGCGCAACCCGACCGGCGTCGTTGGGTCCGGCACAGATCCGCGGGTGGCCCGGACCTTCCCGGAGATCATCGCCGCCGCTGAGGCCTGCCTGCGGGTCCTGGGAACGCAGATGGAGCGGTTGTCCCGGGCGGCACCGCGATGACGGCAACCATGTGGCCAGACTCCATGTAGCCGAGCAGCTTCTCGCGCCTGGCGCATTGGTTGGAGATGGGGCCGGACCGGCTTGGCGAGTGGCGCGTCTCCGCCGCTCGTGCCGGTGCTGAGATGGTGCTCCGGTTCGTGCTGTCCTGGCATCCGAACCTGCAGCTGGCGGCGTTGATGGGCCAGCGGGCCGGTTTGGAGCAGCTCTTGCAGGAGCAAGCCGGCCGGATCGCCTCCCGGGCCAGCTACATCGCCGAGTTCGCCTTCCACGACGAGTTCCATCCGGAGCGGACGGAAGACGGCAGGGCCGTGGACGGTGGCAGGGCCGCGGACGGAAGATGACACATCGATCTAGCCTGTAACACCTCATATCACTTTGCGGCCTCACGCACGGTATCCCCATGGGTGTCGCCTTACCTTTGCCCGGGACCGTTTGCGCCTTTTGGCTCACGTATATGATAGTGTCGCTAGCATCCATATGTTAAGGAGCCCGGGCTGACATGACTAGTTGTAAACCCAAAGTGGCATAGACTTACAGGGACAGGCATCCATGACCCAGCTTCGAACGTGTCGGTCATCAGCAAGAGGGTCCGGGCTGTAGCACTGGGCTAGCAGGACTCCGGTAAACCGGGCAGTAGCGGGCTAACAGGACTCCGGTACTCAATGTGTGACATTTCCCCGAAGGGACAGACACCGGAACAAAGAAGGACACATGCCGGCCAGCCTAAGTGTTCCAGAGCAGTAGCAAGCTAACATGGCTCAGTGGT
Source organism: Triticum aestivum (assembly GCF_018294505.1). Lineage (NCBI taxonomy): Eukaryota > Viridiplantae > Streptophyta > Magnoliopsida > Poales > Poaceae > Triticum > Triticum aestivum. The sequence continues at coordinate 196,572,448 of NC_057807.1, read as the reverse complement.
AACACTAGGAGACATTTCCCGGTAAGAGAGGCTACTAAAGATAAACAACTAGATAGTCAGATCCCACACATACCAATCATTTCAATAACATACACACAGTATGCTCGATATGTGCAAATACAACATGGCATCACAACATGACTCTACGACACAAGTACTTTATTTAAGGCTCAGCGAGCCATACATAATCATACACACAGGTACGGGTCACACGACCCAGCATTCAAGTCATACAGTCATACAAACCAGCAGCGGAAGTAACTTGTCTCAGTACAGACAACTAGTAAAATAAAAGAGGCTTGGAAAGCCTAGCTATACTACGTGGTCCTTCACAAGCTCAGGATCACCACCTAGGCCTTAGCCTACTCATTGATGTCAACGTCTACGTAGAACCCATCAGAAGGGGTTGCAGCGTCTTCTGTAAAAATGTAAATTATAGCAACATGAGTACAAAGGTACTCAGCAAGACTTACATCAGATCCTACATACATGCATATTATCAAGAAGGGTTGGTGGAGTTGTTGCAGCAAGCCAGCTTTGACTCTTGGCTAGGCTAACCTACGAGACTCCATCTTGAAATGGTTTTGCGTACACGAGTCCACTACTCACCACTTCAATACACTACCGAGGATCCACCTCCGTCTTCCTACGGAAGAGCCATCCTTGGCACTCACACTTATCTTGAGGCTTTTAGTAGTTTCCATTTACTTGTCTATGAACTGTATAGGCAACCAAGTAGTCCTTTAGCGAAAGCCGACGTGGGTGTAGACCACGACCTACCTAAACACCTAAGTCTCTAGTCCAGGTTTATCGCCTATCCAGGTTCCATCCGCAGGGAGTCCGGCCGAGGTTTCCCATACGGCCCCGAACGATGTGAACAGGGTTCCCGAGATACCTAACGGGTATTCGATACACCGTGCCACGTACCTACCGCATCACAGCCCACCCCTATGGTCAGCGCTGTCCACGGCCTCCAGTAGGCTACAAACACCAGAAACTACTTGCAACTCCTGGACAGAGAACTAGGGTGGATAAGAAGTCGAGCGGGGTCATATTTCAGGGCCCAATGCATGGTAGTAGCTGTATCTTAAATCACACATACAGATCTTAGTGCTTAAGGTCGGTTTCAATGAAACAACCCACCATGTACTCCTACATGGCCTCTCGTCGATACCTTTACCAAATCGTGTTTACCACACCATTCTCATTACCGACATAATCATTTCACTCTAGCCCATCACCCAGATGAACCAGACCTGACACGACTCTAAGCATAGCAGGCATAGGAAGGTAGGAACAACACATACATATGGCTCAATCAACTCCTACACATGCTAGTGGGTTTCATCTAGTTACTGTGGCAATGACAGGTCATGCAGAGGAAATGGGTTCAACTACCGTAGCACACAGCAGTTTGAAACGCGTTGTCTTAATGCAATAAAAGAGAGCAGGAGCGAGAACATGGGATTGTATCGATATGATCAAATGGTTGGTTGCTTTCCTGATGATTCGATGCACTGATACGGTTCTTCGTTAGGGTAATCACGGTACTCCTCAGAGGCAGACCCTGCCGCAAAGAACACCGATACACAACCATCACCAAACAATGTGCAACAATATGATGCATGCATGAAACATGGCAATATGAGTGAGTTGGGCTAATGCAACTAGGACCAGAAGGGTTTGAATCAAAGATTCAAATTTTAGACCAAAACATGGCCCTTTAAAGTGTTTTTCCTTGTTCTGCATTAAACATCAGGTTAACTTGTTTAATCATGCATGAAAATAGTACAGATGGATAGATTGGATTTTTCTGATCATTTTTCATATATAATTTGTCTGATTTGGAGTTACAGAATAAAAGTTATGAATTTTTTAAAGTTTAAACTATATTCTGGAATTTCCTATATTAGATTAAATCCAGAAAATCAATTATTGCGTCAGCCTGACGTCAGTGTGACGTCAGTAGGTCAACGGGACACGTCCGGGTCAAACCTGACAGTGGGTCCCGCGTGTCAGTGTGATTAATTAAACTAAAATTAATTTAAACTAATCCTAATTAGTTAACAGGGCTGGGCCCCACCTGTCATTGACTCAGGGGAGTCAACCAGGGCCCACCCGTGGTCAAACCCGGGTCGGCTGCACCGGCGTTTAGCCGCCGGCGAGCCCGACGCGGCGGCGGAAGTGGTTTTGGCCGTTTCGGCCACCAAATGGCTCGCGGAGACCACCGGAGAGGAGCTGAGGTCGAGCCGCAGCTCTTGGTGGAGTCTGTTGGGGTCGGGGTGGCCGGAGTTGGCGCCGGCGACGACTTTGGCGGCCACCGGAGTTCGGCCAAAGTCAAACTTGTTGCTAGGGGGATCGGTGAGGTGCGGGGAGTAGCTAGTTAGGTGCTACGTGACGCGGTGAGCATGATGGACACCGTGGAGTGGCCGGAGGATGACCGGGAGCACGTCGGCGACGAGCTCCACGGCGGTGGGTGCGGTTGAGCTCCGGGAGGTCGCTACACGGCTCGGGAGCAAGAACGGAAGGGAGGGGAAGATGGCTAAGCTCACAGTGAGTGCGACGAAGCCCTTGGTGCGGCCGGGGATGGACCGGAGCGACGACGGCGTTGAAGGGGATCTCCGGCGACGGCGGACTCGGGC